>NC_077222.1:44210101-44271082 GCF_024763615.1 Phlebotomus papatasi | reverse complement strand
CGCGTCTTGCGATTTTTTTTTCATTTTTGGATATGTTTTAGATAATACCCAGATGAATATTTCGTCTATATACGAAAATACCGTTGAATCATTCCTATAATAACGGTTTTTAAAGTCAAAGTTTAAAAAGACACTAGAGAGGGCATTTATCAAGCGAATGGTATCATGTTTGGGCTGGTTGGAAAAGTCTTAGAATTTTCTTTAAAAATGAACCAGTTCTAATCGGTTCTGAACCGGTAATGAACCGGTTCATAGCCGATAAATAATTTGTATCCGAAAATCAATTCTATGTGTTTAAAAAAAAATGGAAAATCTTTTGAATGATTTAGTTATTGATTTAGTGAGCTTCACTGCACTTGATTCCACGAGATATGGGATTGAAAACCCCATCCCTGTATAAAAAGATAATAATAATGGATGTTCCAAACTCCCCTTGCAAGAAGACCTAAGTTCCTCTATGGAACATTGTGCCACCATTTTTATTGAAATCATTATTATTGATATTATTGAAAATCCCATAGAAAAAACCCAATGATAAAACCGATAAAACATATGAATATAACTAATCGAAATCATAGCAAATTTGAAGATATTTTCTTCTATAGACAAACTTAACCTAACGTGAAAATTGTCAACAAAGAGAAGAAAGTAGTCTGATTGAAAAGAGCCTATAGAGCGAGAATCTACTGTCTGTATATTTGTATAAGTTATCAAAAAAAAAATTAAACATTTAACCATCTAACAGCCAAGGATCGCGCAGAGGTAGCATCACAAAAATAACACTTGCTGCGATAATAATACTTTTAATTATTTAAAATTGCTTTATTATCTTTATTACCCTCAGTCATTAGTAGTAGGGGAAGTGCTTATAATTTTGGACAGTCTGCATATAAGCATCGATATCCTAAGTTTGAAGTGCCATATTTTCAATACTAATTGACTCTTCTTGTTACTCTCTTTTCAGAAGGATTGTTTAGAAACTTGGCAAGCTATTTATCATCTCATTTTTACTAAAATTAGTTTTAATACGTTTAAAAATGAATTGATATGTAGAGGTGAATTTGACTCTTATTTTGGACAACTTGGTTATTAATTTTTACAACTTGTCTGTAAATTTGGACAGATAATCCGCCTCAATAGGATGCCCATTGTTCTTCATTTTATGAACCAATCTTATCAAGTCCTCTTCCTGGTCATGTAAGGGAAACGTGGAATGTCACAAAAAGCCCAGAAACTTTCCATATCATTCATTAAAGTGAGTTGACTTCGGTACTCCAAGTACGTGCGGATTCGCTCATTCCCTGCCCTTTCCGGGAGCCTTTCAAGGCATTTCTCACTGCATCTCTTTCGTAGAGATGATGCTCCTTTGTTTCTCCAGGCATTTGTCCAACCTAGTCATCACAAAAGCTAAAACTTCACGAAATTTCGTGAGAAAAACACCTGTCCAAAATAAGAATCATCACCTCACTGGTGAATGTCTTAAAAAAATTCCCATTTTTCACACGAAAAATATAATTCACAAGGCAAATCTCACTTCAGGTCAAATGTACAAATCATCAGTAACGTGAATCAACACAATATTCAATGAATATTCAATAATATCACTCAAAAACAGCGAACAAACTTTGTTAGTACTTCACCAAAACTAAATAAGGCTGAAGTAAGCCACGAAGTTCTGTCATATTTCTCGTAAGCAATTGCTCACACTGAATTTTCAACAAAGCAATTTCAACTCAAATTATATTCAAATTTTAACGTATTTAGTGTTAAAATATTCCAAAAAGAACAAATATTTAGATAGAATTCATTATTCATTAAATATTGGAATAAAAATCCATCATTTTAATCAATTTATTTTTAGTGTCCAATGTTATCCTCAAAGTGTCCAAAATAAGAAACTGGACAAAATTAGAAGCATTTCCCCTATTAGTAAAAAAATTAAAGTTTGGAAGCAAAAATAGACTAAGAATTTTTTATTTTTATTTTCTCACATAACGCCTAAACTTAAAGGAGATAATGAAGAATGAATGGTAGAGTTTTGAGTTCATTGGACCATAATTTGGGTAGAAAACAGTATCTTATTACTATTTTTGTATATTAAAAAGTTGGCTATTAGAGGGTTAATGTTTTGTCATATTTTTTCTACTTCATATTGGTTTTATTTCTTTACTGTTAATTATTATTCAGCACGATTGTAATTCTCAGATAGATATGTTTTTTAAACTAAAGCTCTTACTATTAATATAAATTAGGTAGTCACATTAGATATTTAAATAACAAATAATTTTTTAAAATCAAAAATACATGCACAGCGTTTGAATGTCTTTCCATATATCGGTCATGAAATGTTGGTATTATGAGATTGAATAGAATGGAATGGACTGAAATTTAACCATCGATGTGAACTTGAATATTCGATATGAGAAGATTTTATTAGTAAATGCATATTGTGTAACATATTTCTACATCTACTTTTTATATTTAGACAGAAAATCACAAATTTTAACATACTATTGATCTTTAAAAGTTGATTATTTAAATTCATTCATATTATATAAGAAGTTGACTTTGAAATCCTATATAAATAATCAAACTATTATTGGGATCTCATAAATTAAAAATATTATATACTCTATAATTAAACAAAAAATAGATTTCTCATCTCACCTGGTTTATAATCCAGATACCAGATGATAACTTTTGTGGTTGGGTAAAAAAATTAAAATCGTAGTGCAGAGCAGTGAGTGAGAGCAAAATTCATACATTAAAACACTAAGTAGGATAAAAAATTATATTTAAAAAAATACCTTTCTAAATAATTTGTGGAAATTATTCTTTTCCTCAATGACTTCGCATTACACTTCACTTTCTTCACATTAAATGGTTACACTTTTTGCTATTGTCTGCTGGAAATGTATATATATATATATCAAGTTTTTATGTTGATCTGAAATATTTAGGGTCACAAAAATATTATAAAGAGAAAATTTTCTCATAAACCAATGGTTAAATAACACTTCAATGGATTGGAAGGTAGTTTTCCTTGACGATCGATATTCCAGCACTATTAAACTTTTCTACTTCACATTATTACAATTTTAACACTTAATTTGATTTTAAGACAGAAAATATGAAAGATCAATATTCCTACAATCACAAAATACTACTGGAACAATCTATCTTTCACTCTCGCGCTTTTTTGATTGATTATTGGTACCGGGTCAACACACCACGTCGAATGCTGCAAATGAAATGTATAAGAAAAATTTACAAAGCTTAAATAAAGCCTAATGTGACTCTTTTGCGCCCCGCCAAAAAACCTTTTCCTTCTTCGTCTTGGCTTTTTGAACACTACTGCTCGATGTATTTCACTTTTTTTCAACTACATACTCAGACTCTGAGACTCAATCATTCAAACCTAGCTAAGTGTCTTTTCTGACGGATTTTGCTTATTGGTGCTCATGGGACCTTAGAAATTCATTTAATATTTCACGATTTCTTGACAAGACACATGCACAAATTGCAGAACAAAATAATATTATCCAAAGGCAAAATTATTGGATTGTAGAAAACATTACAAAATTTACTTTGTAATAATGAAGGCATTAAAATAAGTCTTACTATAGAAAACAACTATCATTGACTGCAGAACGATTTACAAAATAAAAATAAATATTTTACGGTATTACTTTTCGTGCTTAAAACAGATTAAAACTTGACCACAAAACAGTTATAGTAATTCGAGGAGAGATGGAACAGTGGAGAGATGGACCTACACCCTACGCACGATCTCCACCTCATTTGGTCTATTTATGCTTTTCAACATTCTAATAAAAAACCCCAAGTTACAGCTCTCTACCTTTAAAATTGTGCGAGAAAATAGAAATTGAATTTTTTGGATGTCTGAAAAATGGCCAAAAATTTTTATTTCTCCATAAGAATACGTGTATTTGGAGGTTGAGGACAGACGAAATACAATAGTTTTGGCAACACTTCCGGGGTGAATTTTAGTCAGTGTTCTTCAAAATCCTTTCAAGTTAATCTCAGATATTATTTTTCCTAAATTTCAGGTAAGATTGACTTAGTACACTCACAGTGTAACTATCATCGAAGTAGATGAGCCACATTTTCCATAAAATAAATCATTTATACTGGAAAATTAAATATTCCCTCCTATTCCAAATTAAAAAAAAAATAAAATAAAAATATTTTGCTAAAATTAGGGGTGTTCCATCTCACCTGCCCTTTTTTTGAGTGCCTCAAAATGCAACTCTTTTTTAAATCCTATTTTTCGAAGTGACTATTTTCATCGAGGCATTTCTAATATTGATATCTTAAATTTAGAGTCTTCAAATGACAATCCAGCGAGATTCGTCTTTGTCTCGCGTTAAAAACATGTCCGCAATATTGAATATAAAAAAAGTGTTTCATCTCTCCTCGAATGACTATATATCATATTTTTGTAGAATTTTGGAATGAAAAGGTATAAATATTCTAGTATATAAATCTGAAGGTTTGAGATAAAAGACGTTTTGGAAAGTGGACTTCCCCTTTATCGGATTTGGAAATTATTTGAAAAAAGGGGTCAGTTTAGTTATTATAAAAATTGTTGTTGGAAGTTCAGCTTGGTTGCATGATAATTGAACATAGAAAACAGTACGAGAAGTCTCTATTGAATTGACATGCAACAAAATTGTAATCCCAATGATGATTTGTAAATTTGATTTGATCATTTTCTCTGAAATTTTTCATAGTTCTCATCGCCCTTAAATATCTCTAAATATCCTTCAAATCCACGAAAATGTTGCGTAAAATGACTTGTTCTCTTTATGAAATATAAGGTGACTAAAAAAATATATTCTTGATGCCTATGTAATATTTACTATGTACATTTTTTTTTAAATCGTAAAACACACCTTAAATGCTGCTCTACAAATCGTTCCTGGACACCAATAGCTCACAATGTTTCATTATTGAGATATCACGAGTTTAAACAATTCATACTACCCAGTTCTTGAGCATTTTCACCTTAATATATCTCAATAACTTGACTGGTTTTTGTAAGATATTTTCTGAAGTCACTGAGAACACGAAAGTACTTATTATTATCCATGAGACCATAAGTAAGGGATCCAATTATTTTTTGCATTTTTTTGTATAGATGGATCATATTTAATCACCACAAACATTCTCGAAAAAATTATAATGAACCATTTCTTGTTCTTTTAGATTTGAGTAATATAGCATTGTAATATATGATGAACTCTTCTCTGAATTCTAAATATTTCTTAAGATTGAGTTGTATGTCAAACAAGGTGACCTACGATAATAATCTCTGCATTTTACATACATATAAAACTCGTTTACCGCAAACTTGCTTAAGAGGATCTGTCAGTGTCTTTGAATCTTGACCAAGTGCGCGAATGTTATTTCGTAACATGAAGAAAATTATTGAAATGGACAGATAAGCCAAGGTGAGCTTATTGTAGATGAGATTCTAATCATAAGCCAGCTTCTAATCTGAAATGCTGAAGTTGGAAGATATTGTTATGAATCTGGGTAAAGGAGCCCACACCCTTGTAACAAATGCACCCTGCCGGACCGACTACCCTCTAGGAGGGGGTGAAAAAAATCATCCGTGGCCTCCATTGAGCAAAAACATCGTGGCTTTCCTTAGTGATAATTTCACTAACTAACAACCAACTAACAAAATCACTTACTAAGGAAAACACTAGGCGTACGCACGGTATTTTCAAAAATCATACATAAAAAACTTTATACATAACTGAATGCGAATGTCATGTGGAAAATCTGTGTGAAGTGAACAATATTTTGAAATAAAGTATAATTTTTAAGCCCCATTGCATAATATATCTAAAGGATAGGGTTTTAATAGGTAGTCTTTGTCTTCAAATATAGCTCTTTTACCTGCTATTAAATAATATTAGAGAGATGGTAATACCTGCGATTTTCACTCAGTGAGATTGCAATCGTTGTGAATGAAGCGCAATTGTAGCTAAACTCTCTCTCTGTTTTGACGCAAAAATTGCACAAAAGTACACTTACACTGAAGTTATAAAAGATATCAACCATAAGTGAAAAGATGCTTAAGTGAGATTGTTGATGTAACAAACAATTAGAGCCGTCCCATCTCATCACATAAAATATTATTTAAATATGTCTAATATTTTTTTCAACTAGTGGATAAATGTATACGGTTAAATTTATTATGAAATTTTCCATTTTTATCGATATTTGAAATGCAATCACTGAGATTTCACATACATAGGTTAAAAGAAACACTATAAAAACAAAACAATGTCTATTTTCCATTGAAAAATGGGATCAATAAACATCCACGATTATTGTGTTACTCAGTATTTCTATTACTTAATTTTATGATACAGTTACTATTAAAATAAGAGGTAATTAGGAAAAATGTGTTGATTGCATCTGTCTAGAGAAAAGGTGTTGAAATAAACATATTCTAAAAAGATATTCCCTTTAAAAAAAAATATTTAGTTTATGCGAGATTACTTGTGCAATTAATTCTTTTAGATAAATATAGCGTGAAAGTAAATTTCAATTTTTGACCGATATTCATTGAATTATGTAAGTAAACATTTCACATCTCTTACTTGAAAATTAAAGTATGCTCTAATTTGTGACTCCTGCTCCAACAATGAGGATCTAATACAGCTAAACAAAATGAACAATTGTAAAATACTTTCATTTTTAACATACACTTTCAGTAATATGATTTAGACCACGATTAGATATACTTCCACCTAAACTTTGAGGTAAAAAATACTATATGAAAGCGAATGTAAATGTAAGAAGAAAAAAAGTTGTGGTTATCTTTTTTCAATAAGTGCTCCTTTCTCGCGCCAATGACGAGAGCGATGTACTTGGTATTTAAATTCCAACTTGCATGCGTAATTGGTACTATATAGTATATTTAAATTTTATTAATATAAAATAATTTAATATTACTTGACTTTTTACATGGGCCAAATCTCTGACAAGGCACAAAACCTTAAATTTTTTGAAGAGTGATTGCATTAAAGCAAACTTCGGAAATTTGTGTTGTGGGTGTGCATGTGTAATAATTTAGTTAGTGTAACTTAGCCTTTGGAGTAAAACAATTCTATCCGATTTAGAATGCTATAACATAAATTTATCGATATATATTCTGCTTTTTCTTAGTTAGAGTCTAATCTTAAGTATAAAAAAATGCAATTGTGTGAAAAAAAAATTGAAAAGCAAGGATGAGGTTAAAAGGGAATTATATAATAGATTAAACCCTTAGAAATGCTCAAATTCGTGAATTTAACCCTCTAACAGTGTTTTCTTTAATACGCGAAAAGAAGATGTAAGAAAGTGTTTTCTATGATAATTATGATATAATAAAGTCGAAAATACCATCCATTCTTTATTATCTCTTTTAGTTTAGGCTCTAGCTGAGAAAATATAATTTTTTTTTTTTTAAACTTTTTACTTCTTAAATTCACATTTTTACTTTTTTCAAATTTTTAAAATAAAATACACAAAGTAGACTGACATATCTTTCAGTAAAAAATTAATTTATTTTATCGGTATTTTTATGGAAATTGGAAATGAGTTTTTTTTGCACAATTATTTTTTGTTTCTTTTTCTCTGACCTGTCACACGAAACTGGGGATAGCTACTAAACGAAGAGTCAAAATGAGTTCAAACTTTCAAGAGACATTTGTAAGACTATTATCGAGGACACTATATAGCACTTTTAAATAAATGAAAACTTTATTGCCGCTGTAAATGTGATTTTTGTGAAGACCGTCTTGAGACGGTCTTACCTGATAGAGGGTTAAAAGCGGTATGAAGGCAGACCTAAGAATAACCAGCAGGATATCGTTTCAAGAACGAGCGTAAACATTATCCTCAAGCCACAGAATTCGACAGATTTAAAATATTTTCCTAGATGTCGTCTCGTGAATTATCCATCATCATTAACAGGAAAGCATTGCGAAGTAATGGTAATTTGAATTACCATAAAGCACAAGTAATGTAAAGATTGTTGCATGGGATCACTCAAGGTATATACTAAAGATATACTAAAAATATCCAATTTAAAAGTTTGGAGATTTTAGTTTATACATGCTCATACAGCAAACATATAAAATTAAAGTTTAAGTCTTTTAAATCTTTTGCAATCGTCATATTAAATTTTATACTAAAAGTATCTAATATTCGTTGCTCAACGCATGACAGAAAAGTCCTAATATTTGTGAGAGTTTTCTCTTAAAGAAAAAAACTAAAAAAAAAATGTCCATCAAATTTCTTCATAGTCATAAAGTATATGCAGACTTTTTGAACTAGTCCTAGCGCATATAGACCAAGTTAATTACCTCAGTTATATATTACCCTCAAATAACCCCAGTTCAATTATATCGTAATATTTTCACTCTTATTCTTATATAATATGTGGAATTTTGGGTCTTTATGTGACCCACTCATATTAACATGAAATTGAATATGATATTCTCATTGCTTTCCAATCTTATTGACTTTTGCTAAATTTCAATTAAGAGATAATTTTTCTCTCAATTCTTTAACTAATTTCAGTGCTATTCAACTTAAAAAAAATGAAGATGTGAAAGATTGCATTTGAACGTTGCATAAAGGTGTCTAGTTGAAGTATGTGTGTATATCTCTTAAGATGAATTATTGATTAATCATTCGTTTACTCTATGACAGAGAATTGCTTTTTCAATGGTTAAGTTGAACAGAAAAGAGGTTGAATTTTTGAGTTTACTGTTGGAACTCAACAGATTTTATTCCTCTTTCAAATATTTCACTTACCATAGGACTTATCTAATACTTTAAAAAGTACAAGCCAATATCTGCATATACTCACCTTTGGTAGCGATAGACCATATCAAAAAACAAGTAAAAAGATAACAAAAAATATTGGCTAGTTGTAGACGATTCGCAAAAAGCTCGAAATTTAATTCTAAAAGTTTTATTTAGATGTGTTTTTGACTATACTCGAACTCTACAGAGAGAGCGTTTAGTTATTGTTAGTTATATATAATACTAATGGGAAACGGTGAACGTCGGGGAAAGAAAATTTTGATTTTTCCCATTTATCTTATTTTATGAGAAATATCAGAATTTTCTGAACTGACTCTTCTTTCCCCGACATTCACCGGTTCCCATTAATTTAATACAACCCGTCAAATAATATTTTCAATATGTTATACATATTTTTCGACTCCTTACCCCCCAAAGTGGTCATATTTTAGTAGAATGTTGGAAATTTTGACGTCACGCTGTTTGCCAATCTGTCTGTGTATCCGGGCGTTACCACGCGTAGAGCCAAAACAGTGGGAGGTAAATACTTAGGACCTTCGGGGGACCCCTCCACCACAAATTGACCCCAGGATCGTTAACGTGCCCCTCATTTCCTCCCCCACTCCTCCCCGTCTCAACCAGATTTTTTTGGGATTGCTCGAAAACGCGTCGTGCGATTTTTTATGTGGTTCAGACCTTACCCAGGCGGACATTTCGTCATCTGTATGAAATGAATTCCTAGTAACTTTTTTTCAAGGTCAAATCTTAAAAAGGCTCGAGAAAGCGTATTTCTCAACCTAATGGGGTCATGTTTGAGCTTATTAGAAAGGTCTTAGAATTTCTGATGGGTTCCAATCGATTCAGAGCCGGTTATGAACCAATAATATAAGTCATTAAATTTCGTTATTAGTAATTTTTTTTCAAAATTTTACTATTTTATGATTGCTTGCGCTATTTGTTTAAAGTAAAGGGACACAAAATATATTTATCGTGTGATATTTTGTGAAACAAGGGACTAAGTCAAGCAATTTGATTCCTCGTCGTTCTAAATTCAGAAAAATTTAAGCACAATTCAGAATGACAATATTTCGATGTTTATATAGTCTAGTAGTGTATGTTCAGTCCTTTAATTGAGATAATTATATATTTAGACAAACTCGTTTCATGCTGTCTCCTGAAAAATGTCTAAAAATTATTATTATATGTCTGAAATTTATAAAGATATCCAATATATAAAATATTCTTTGCAGGAGCTCGATTAATAAAAAAAATGTGAGATTCGGTGGCTTAATATATTACAGTCCAGAAAAAGTTAAAGTAGACTCCTCTAACTAGCCGAGTATAGCAACAGAAATTTCACCTGGTATAGATTGTGTATACTAAAAGGGTTGAATCTTTGAGAAAAAAATTCTTGAGTTGTACTATTCTAAAAAAGAAAAAATTGCAAATGAACTGGAAAGTTTTTTAGGTAGGGTAAAGTGGTATAAGTTGGACAGTGGTACAAGTTGGACAATGATACAATTTGGACAGGGCTTTTTGTCTTAATAAATTTAGTACTTCATTTTTATTTGTATATTTTTAATGCTTTAATTTTATAATTTGGTTACTTGTGCTTTAAAACAAGTTTTGTACTGTATTTATCAAGAAAAAAGCCATGTCCAACTTGTACGGGCGAATTGTCCAACTTGTAAAACTAATTCCAAATTATACACTTTACCCTAGATGAAAGTGCCCATGCTTTAGACGGTCACAAGCTTCATAATGACTAAATTTTTCCTATGTTCCTGAATAAAGTGAATAAATGTAACTTCGCGACATATTTTAAAAACAAGATAGCTTCCCCTAATTTTTAAAATATGGGTGCGATGAGTCACATTAATTGAAAACATAGGATAAAATTTGTCATTATAAAGCTCGGGACCCCTATTAATATTGTAATATATTATTAATATATATTAATAATATTAATATATTCATAATCAGAGTGTTGCGAAACACATTTTTGCAAAGTTTGGATGCGATCAGAGTTGTTAAGAATATATAGTAGGTCAAATTGTCAAGAATCTCATCTAACACGCGTAACCCCCTAAGTCTGAATGTTTGTTACAGATGATGATTTTTTATTCTTGTTTACCAGTACCATTCCATTGAGTAAGGGAATGGAGAAATTGATCAACAATAAAAATAAGGAAAATTCTTAAAATTAACATTTTGTAAAGAAAATCTGATTATGAGGGTAGACCAAAATTTGCTCCCAATAAACTAAGTTTAGTTTTTCCAAAAGCCACAGCCGCTCTTTATTCTTAGTTTATGATAGCTTAACCAACTGGTGATCAGACGATTAGAATATTCCTGTGTCAGTTCCATACCATCATTCCCGATGTACACCACAGCTACATTATCGGTGTATACCGTAATAGCACGTCACAGTCGCAGGCGAAACAAACCTTTAATAAATTAAAACTAATAAACCTAACACAGGACTCAAAGAAACACTAGAGTCGCAATTCTTGACAACGCTACTACATGCAAGTCCCTAATCGACAATATAAGAATTTGGAGATCTCACTCAGAGGCGTAATAGGCAAGATCGTTGGCTCTTGAGCATAAGGGATCTCTTGACTCTACAATCAGAGTTGTGAGTTCGATTCCCGCGCGGTGCAAGCAATTGAATTGTCTGATTTAGGCAATTTTCACATGCAATACAATGCAACAAATATATTGTTTCATCTACAGTGCTGTCTCTCTATATGCACACTCTCTATATGCACAGCTTTTGTGTCGGTTGCATTCAAAATCAATTTGTTTACATTTTGACAAAGTACTAAAGAAAATTATTTTCTTCGTAACTAATTTTTCTTGTTTTTAATTTTCTTAATTTTATTTTTTCTGTCTCATATTATATTTAAAATAACACGGGAAATTCTAGAACAATAAAAAAATGATAATTTATTAAAAGAAAGAAAAAAACCGTTGGGAATTTCAAAAAAAGTTGTGCATATTCAGAGAGAGAACTCTCAAAAAAAGTACCCAAACTGTGCATATAGCGAGACAGCACTGTATAATGTTTTATTTCAATAGGTTAAAAAATACAGTGCCGGACAAAATTGTACCAATGTTTCAAAATTCTCTATGAAGGATTTAATATCTCAAGATCTAATCTATATTTTAACTGTAACTTTTTTTCTTAGAGAGCCTTATCATAAAGCTACAAATTGTGCCTTATTAAAAATTTTTAGGTAGAAGGACTAATATTTTGGTAGAGCCTTTTCAAAAAAGGATGCATTGGTACACTTTTGTCACTTGTACCCAAACGCTACCTTTTGTTCTAAGATTTTATTGTATGAACTATTTACGTAAAAAGTAATTTAATATAATAACTTCCGACTGTTAATAATGCATTTTCCATGAGCTTTTTTTTCGGAATTTTTTCATTTACAACCTAAGTAATGGTATATTTGAGTAAAATACGCTCTTAATGAAAAAGTGTATCAATAAAGGTTTTTTGTCCAACAAAATGGCTGCAAAACGTGACGTAGGCCATATCACAGAGATCAGACTACGTATTTAGGCGTGATCCAGTGGTAGGATTATCAAATCCGGACTAAAATTAGGGATTAAGGAATGGTTTCAGAGAATATTTTTGTTATTTGCAAATATCTTGTATATGAAATATCCTCCATGTTCAGGGATAATATGGGGATCCTACGACGATAAGTTGAAGTAATCGATATGTTGAAGTTGTCCATTTTTCGCGTTTCTTTTTCAAATAACTCCGGCAGATAGTTAATTACTACAAGATGGGCTGTGATTAACACTACAGGCTAGAATTTGTTCTAAATCTTTAGTATGCACAAGTAGAAATCAACAGTTATTACCGATATGACATTTTTTATATCTCAAATTTTGCAGAATGAGCTATAAAAAGAACATAATTTTTTATGTGCTCGAATATCTGGGAGCAAAATGGTGAGAAATAGGGACTTGGGACCTTCGGCCTTAACTTGACCCTGAGACCATTTATGTTTCTCTAAAACATATCCAGAATTGAAAAAAGGAAATCGCGCGACATGTTTTCGAGCAATCCCAAAAAACATTATATTGGAGGGGAGGGGTGGGGGCAAAATAAAAGACATATTAATGATCCCAGGGCCAACTAATGGGGGGGGGGGGGGTCCCCCGAAGATCCCAAGTCTGTATCTCTCACCATTCTGCACCTATTTTATATTGAAAATAAAACGCCAAAAATAAGACATTTTTAAGACATTCGTTCCTCAAACATACCATCAAGACTGGACCCCAATTTTAGTACTGAACATTAGCAATAGTTCTTTACAAGAGATAATTGTTGATACACAAAACATTTACCAACAAACTTTCCCTTAATCCCAATTTTTCCCAAACGTATGACTTATTTCGAAACAAAAATTTTTCTCAAACGTACGACTTATCTCGGAACGGAGGGAGTACCATTTATTATAGTATGGGCGAAAAAAATCGCGTTCGGAGAGCTCTAAAGTGTTGGCTAGCATTTCAAACTAATCAAAATCGATATCCTAAGCAACATCAGCTTCAGGGCATGATAACTGAATCATAAAATACTTGGCTGAATGACCGGTAAAGCAAAGAAAGAGAACGAAATGTAAAAGAAACTAAAACAGTTTTCAACTACTTTTACAATTCGTCAATTAAACCGACATTTCTTAAGATTTTTCAATATCTTTTCGATCCCAGGTGATTATTTTACATATTTTGCACTGTATTAAATATTTCCATGGTCTTACAGCCCTATCGTCCGATTTTGGTATTAAACTTTATGATACTACATCAGTTCGTAAAATCTTTATAAGTAATTTCGCTGCTTTTTTTGCCTACACAGGGTATATAGGCTATTCAGCTGGGTAATTCATGGCTTAGTTATCATGCCCTGAAGAGCCTCGAGTGGGTCAGTGGATAGAGTAGTAGCTCTGTGACTGCGAGGTCTTGGGTTCAAAGCTGAGCAGCAGCAGAAAAAGATTTCTCATGCCATATCGGCTTTGAATTCGTCCAGTGAATGAATGAATAGTAATGTCAATGGTGCATATTGGCAAAAAAAGTGAACCGTCTAAACAATAGAGGCTGGTACGAGAACGAGTTTCGATGTGAAAATGGTACAGTAGACTCTTCGATATCCAGCACTTCGATATCCGGGTGACAGCTGCCAAACACTGGCGGTTGATATATTCAAAATTATTTTCACTAAACATGAAGTTTGTCCAGAGTGAATTAAAGTATTATTAACATTGTATCGAAGTTTTTAATACATAATTGTGATAAAAAATGAAACATAAGCACACCATGAAGAAAATTCTCTTTTTCTTTGTCAGACAGAAAATAAATTCACACTGCACAAAATAGAAAAACCGTTGATCATTCAAAAAACCTAAATGTCATTTTGTCCCCCAGTCAGCCGGATATCGACGAGTCTACTGTACTTCAATCGATACAAATATTCGCTGTCACTGATCCCAAACACACACCGAGAAGGGATGCTGTGATATAGTAACGGCACTGATTGCCCACAGAGCTGTGATATAGAGCGGCTACCCGTATCGGGGGATAAGATAGGAGTGGGGAAGCATAAGGGGCCCATTTGGTGGCCTGGATGCATCGGAATATCCGAAATGGAGAACTGACCCCTGGCAAAATCTTATCTTATCATGCCCTGAAGCTGATGTTGCTTAGGATATCGATTTTGAATAGTTTGAAAGGCTAGCTAACAGTTTAGAGCTCGCCGAACGCGATTTTTTCGCCCAAATACTATAATAAATAGTAAAAAACCGAGACTTTATTCCGGATTTGATAGTCTTACGTCTAGATACATATTCTGATCTCTGTGATATGGCCTACGTCATGTTTTGCAGACATTTTGTTGGACAAAAATCCGTTATTGATACACTTTTTCATTAAGAGCGTATTTTACTCAAATATACCATTACTTAGGTTGTAAGTGAAAAAAATCCGAAAAAAAGTTCATGGAAAATGCATTATTAACAGTCGGAAGTTATTATATTAAATTACTTTTTACGTAAATAGTTCATAAAATAAAATTTTAGAACAAAAAGTAGCGTTTAGGTACAAGTGACAAAATTGTACCAATGCATCCTTTTTTTAAGAGGTCCTACAAAAATATTAGTCCATCTCCTAAAAAATTTTAATAAGGCACAATTTGTTACTTTATAATAAAACTATCTAAGAAAAAAAAGTTTCAAGTGAAATATAAATTAGATCCTGAGATATTAAATTCTTTATAGAGAATTTTCGAACATTGGTACAATTTTGTCCGGCACTAGTGTAGATTTCTTAAAATTTTAAAGTCAAATATAGCTGTGAGAAACAACATGGATCCTTTGTGTGAAAACTCTTGCAAACCATTTCTTTCGTGACAGGGAAAAGCAATAACTATTGACTATGGTTGAGAACTATTTAGTGGTAAAATATAAATAGTTTAAAAAATTATGTGTCACATTTATCACCTAGCGAACAGTAAATGAATAAAAAGAATACATAAGAATAATTTTTATTGAGAACAAAATTGAGCGGTTTTACTATATATACATTACATATAGCACATTATGTACATTGAATATTATTGTAACTGATATGCTTTTCCTTGAAAAAACTATTAGAAGGAAGTGATTTTTAACACACGGATTTAATTAATTTTCCTGTGATTTTCTTAAGGTGATTTTTTTTAGATTTTTGAATATTCACGGAACGAACAACAATATTTGTAGACAAAATTCACTACGATTTTCTATTAACGTGTAAATTTGTTTTTGAGTATCCGTGATAAAAACCATGCCTTTCTAGAAATCATTATATATTTGTCCTCGCTGTCGTATGAATGGAGGCAAGAAATAAGTAGTATATGACAGTAAGGTGTGATTTTCATGAATGACACCATTCTCTAAGTTTGAGTTCTCAGTACATATTGTCCATAATATGAGGGAACTTATTACTTATTAAGTAATGTCTAGACAATATACAACTTACTTCTGTTTCTTTGCTTTTCTAATTTTTTCTTAGTCAAAAAATTGTTATATAACTGAAGAGAATCTTGAGAGTTGAATATGAGTTTAAATAAATAAATTCAACAAGTACTCAAATCACTTTCATCTCTCGAGAACACTTCATGTTAAATAATAAATTAGTTTACTACTTTTTTGAGATTTTTTTTTTCATAAACTTGTCAAATTTTAATTTTTTTTTCTCTGCTGAACACTTTCATTCCATTTTTACAGCAATTTAAATATGTAGTGTTATCAATACTCCTTAATTTTATATGGCATATTTTAATTTAATGGTTATTTTTTTAGGATGTTGAAAAAAAAATTAGAACTTGAGTAATATAACTATATACTTATATTTTCTTGCATATAATAAATAATTGCGTAAGAAGTTAAAATAACAATTATAACTTGAAAATTATGTTATAAAACTCAAAATTCTAATTTGACCAAAAACCGAGTATAAAAATAACAAGCATTATTGAATTTTCTAATAAGAAATTCCTAACAAGACCGATATAAAGAGAATATTTAACTACATCCGTACTATGCTATCTCAGAATTATAACTATTCATGAGAGCCATTTGAAATTATCGATTTCCTATGCTGCCCGTTTAGTTTTTTTTTTCTAAAAAAAAATAGAATATCTCGTTACCGGGATGACGAATGACTTCGAATGACAACCGATTTTTCGCTAATTGTACATCTCAGTCCCATGAACATCTCTCCTAGTAATATAAGGCTAAGCCAACTTATAAAAAAAAATAAAAAAAATGGAGCCGTCGATATATCTTTAATTAGCGGTCAAAAAATCTGACTTTAGAACAAAACATAAAAACCAGTGTTAAGCCCAGATAAGCTTATGGTTGCTGAGATTTTTTTACAGGCGACCTCGAAAAGTGTGCAACTCGGAGTGCTTGCAACTCGGAATGCGTGACAATTCGATTGTGAATTGAACTTTGAGGGCAAAGAATCGCGTCTAGCAAACGGTTATCGGCCACCGAAATTGATAAAATTGGCTCGACGCGATTCTTTACCCTCAAAATTCAATTTACAATCAAATTTTCACACATTCCGAGTTGCAAGCACTCCGAGTTGCACACTTTTCGAGGTCTCCTGTAAAGAATCTCAGCTACCATAAGCTTATTTGGGCTTATCACTGGTCATTTTCTATTTTAAATAATCTGAGTGGGGAAGGCGAACAAAAGAAAAAAAAGTTCATTGAAATCGGTTAATAAACATTAGAGATAGAGTCCGGTCCATATGGATATAAAAACCTTTGAACCTTTAAAAGTGTAAACCTGACCATACAACCTATGAAGGGGTTTTCCATCGTTTTACCCTGGAGGTTGGTCACCAACGCTAAGACGGCGATGGTCGCAAGGTACGGTGGGTTTAACATGAGTTATTATAAGTTATTAATGGTAATGAAAAATAAATACAATACAATATAGTAAGGGTCGGGGTACATTGGGTTGGGGTAGAGACGGATGGGACTCATCGTTAGAAAGATCTTGATCTCAGATATAATATATACTAAAATTTTGTCAAAATCGCTTCAGAAACACCAAAAATGCAATCCGGTCATGACATTTTTGGTTATAGCTCGGGTCAAGGAACATCGAGGGAGGAGTGCGACCCACCGTTGCGTTGGAGAGGTCTCGACCTCAGCTACAACATACTAAAATTTTAAGAAAAAGCATCGTCTAGTTTTCGAAATATTCAAGATCCATTAATCGAAAATCGATTTTTCGAGTAATCGGACCTGCGATTAAATCGGATGAAATTGGGGTGTCATAAGGGTTGTAGTACTCTACGAGGGCTTTCCAAAACACCAAAATTTTTCGAATTCCGATAATTAGAATCGGAGATATCGCCACTCGAAAATTCAATTTTTGACCCGCTCTAGCTCCGGTCAGGGGGCTCGGAGGGGGTTAAATTTGATATCGATCGAAAGCTCTTAGGCCCGGCTATAACATACTAAAATGTGAGCCTAATCGATGCCATAGGGGCTGAGTTTTTGAAAAAACAAAATTTGGGGGTGTTCCAAAATGGGGGAAGGGGGGGGGGGGGGTGGGTGGTTTTGACATCATCAACTTCTAGCCACCCATCGACATTTAACCTTTGCCGAAAACCGCTTGTCGATATCTCTGTCCGTTCTTTCTCCAAAAGTGGTTATACGACCGACGGACGGGATGTCCACGAAAATCGATTTTTGGCGCATATGATATTCGTAATCTATGAGTGTCGAAACGTGTAAATCCAAAATTTGGGCCCGATCTGACGAGGTCGCATTTCACCTGTGACTACAAAAGCTGAGATTGTAAAGAATCCCAGTTAAAAAATCATTTTTGGGTCACCAAGTGACCCAATGCTCCTTAAAGAGTTAAAGCAAAACTATTACAAAAATTCTTTTTAAATTATAATATTTTATTCATATTATTTTACAGTTTTCTTGATGACTTGGATAGATTGGGCGCTAAAGATTACCAACCAACAGAGCAAGATATCCTTCGAACTAGAGTTAAAACCACTGGAATAGTTGAAGTACACTTTTCATTCAAAAACTTAAATTTCAAGTAAGTAACTGGCATTGTTGACTTCTCAGCTTTCAGTGACCTTCAAATTTAAATTTAACATTGATTTTTCTTCTGGTAGATTATTTGATGTAGGAGGACAGAGGTCGGAACGAAAGAAGTGGATTCATTGTTTTGAGGATGTTACCGCAATTATCTTCTGCGTAGCCATGTCAGAATATGATCAGGTGTTGCATGAGGATGAAACTACGGTAAGCATATTACCGCTTTTGTAAAATCTACAATTAAGGGCAGAATCACATTGACAATAAAATACTCGCCATAGCCTCACCGTATAAGGTGAGATTCTTAACAATCTCACCTACTATAACACTATACAACAAGATTTTTGGCACACAGATCTCATATGGTACGTTTGGTAGAGTCGTGTCCCCTGATCAAGAATCTGTTCTTGGTTTTTCTCCTATACGTCACAATTTTCTTTAATTATTTTTTTTTGTTTTTGCTGTTTTGTCACATATTATCAATTATTTCTCCGGTTCTAGTGCACAGAACTTAATAAATGGGCATCCGTTGGAAAGGTAAGTAGTTATGCTTTAACTTGAAAATTATGTGATATTTTTTCAAAAAATATCACATAATTTATAATTTAAAAAATATCCTTGGGAGCAGAAAAACAATCAAACTAAAATTTCTCAAAAATGACCTAAGAAAGCAACTTTTGAAAAATAATATAAACTAAACTAAACAAAATATTAATGTACTCTCTTCAGCATACAATAGATTTCACTTAGGACTACAGTTTTGCCATAGAAGACATTCAGCTCCGATACCTCTAAATGCCTTATTTTTTGATTTTTGTCATTTTCAAATCACATGAAATCTTGCAAATTTTTGCCAAAAATCTTATTTTCTCAACAAACTGATGATGATATCGACTTGGAATATTCTGAGTACCCCCCCCCCCCATAAGTTGGTCCAAGGAATCCAAATGTTACTTCAATTTCATCCCAACGTCTATTCTTCCCCTCCAGAAACCACTCTTTTAGGAATATCTGAAGAACTAAACCATCAATGCTTTTCATTTTTGAATACGTTTTAGAGACCATCCTAGCGGACATTTCACCCATACATACCAAAGACGTCCCACCCCTCCTTCCCCCACATGGTAACAATTTGGTCTAAAAAGGAGCATTTCTTCTGGAAAATTTTCTTACTAAAATAAAAAAATAAGGCATTTAGAGGTATCGGAGCAGGATGTCTTCTATGAGAAAAATATGTAGTCCTAATTGGAGTCTATTGTGTGCAGAAGAGAGTACATTGATATTTAGTTTAGTTTATATGATTTTTCAAAAGTTGCATTCTTAGGTCATTTTTGAAAAATTTTAGTTTGATTTTCTTTTTCTGCTCCCAAGGATTTTTTGAAAAAATATCACATAATTTTCAAGTTAAAGCATAACTACTTACCTTTCCAACGGATGCCCATTTATTAAGTTCTGTGCACTAGAACCGGAGGAATAATTGATAATATGTGACAAAACAGGAAAAACAAAAAAAAAATAATTAAAGAAAATTGTGACGTATAGGAGAAAAACCAAGAACAGATTCTTGATCAGGGGACTCGACTCTACCAAACGTACCATGTGAGATCCGTGTGCCAAAAAAAAGTTATCAATTTGTTGCATAGTGTAATCCTACCAAAATTTCATGTCGTCCGATTGGGCTCAAATTTGGCCGAAATGTGTTTCATCACTTCCTGATCACGAATGTATGGGTGGCTAAGTTACATTCCCGTCCATCCATCCGGTCTTTGGAGCTTAATAGCTCCTGAACTAAAAGATACCGGGAGAAAATTGTAACTTGGTGCATTCACCCCCCACCCCTTCTTCCGCCATTTTGAATACCCCCATTTTTTTGTTTTTTCAATAGCTCCGCCCCTATGGCATCGATCGGGCTCACATTTTAGTATGTTATAGCTGGGCCTTAGGGCTTTCGATCAATACCAAACTTAAGGTCCCCGACCCCCCTGACCCGAGCTATAAGGGTCCCAAAAAAAATTCTTAAAATGGTAATAACTCCGGTTCTAATTGTCAGAATTTAAAAAGAGAGGGCGTTTTGGAACGCTCTCATGAAATGCCACGTCTCCTTCTAACATCGCAAGTTCATAAAACCACCGCTAGGGGCGATATTTTTAAAAAGAAGATTTTTCAATTTTCTAAATTAAATAACTCAAAAATTCCATTGTGCATCGGGCTGAAATTTTAGTATTTTGTAGCCGCAGATTATACCTATCAAACAAAAAATACTTAAATCGATCCATAACCCCTGACTCGAGCTATAAGGAGTCAAATTTCGAAAATTGACCGGCCTATATCTCCGGTTCTAATTAACATTTTGACCTAAATTTTGGGTTTTTGGTTTCGTCTCGATGAGCACTTTCAGATGGAAGTTCAAAAAGTCACCACAGGTGGCGCTGCGATAGCATCAAAATTCATCAAATTTTAAACTCAATTTTCTCAAAAATTCCTTTGTTCAAGTTAATCAAATTTTAGGGTGTTTTAGTCTAGTCTATGACGTTTCAAAAAAGTGGCGTAAGTACGCTGTAGTTATAATAGAACCGGAGAGGGGTCAAAGTTCACGACTTTAAAAAAATTCATATCTCCGGTTCTATTTGACAGATTTTGATGAGTGAATGCTACAACATTCTATTTGAACTTAGCCACAATCGAAAACCAATTTCAATATCACATAACCTCAATTATCTTGAATGTCGCTGAACCGATTTTGATGATTACTTCGACATAATTGTAGAGGACATTTGTGTCTATATTTCGTACATATATCATTTTTCGATCAGATAATGCGATCTCTCCGATTTTGCCGTTTAATTGTAAAAAAAAAATTATTTTTTCCATAATAACGCTTTGAAATTTGAAACCACTCAGATGCCAATTTGAATGCTTCTACTCGACCAAGACACTCAAAATAGGATTTTAAATGGAAAGTGTCACAAAATACAACAATTCTTTGATATAATTGAAGTTCATCAAATGCATACTTGGGGCGCTCTGGGCGAAAAAATGAGTTCAGAAACAAACAACCTCGATTATCTCGGCTTCTGATTAATCGATGACATCATGTTCATCGGCA
This sequence comes from Phlebotomus papatasi, assembly GCF_024763615.1. Lineage (NCBI taxonomy): Eukaryota > Metazoa > Arthropoda > Insecta > Diptera > Psychodidae > Phlebotomus > Phlebotomus papatasi. The sequence goes on along the minus strand of NC_077222.1, from coordinate 44,249,513 downwards.
AAATTATAGAGAACATTCTGGTCTACATTTCACCCATATATCACTTTTCTGTCACTCCATCCAAATCTTTGATATTTTAGTTTAAATCCAAAATTTGTATAATTTCACGAATTTGATTCAAGATAACTGAATGGCGTCCCCCCACTTCAGCTCTAAATCGAATTTGCGTACATTCCGAGTTAGCTCACATTAAGAATCTTACCTACATAAGCCGGTTAGGATTGTCTGTCCCTTTCTTTAATTTACGCATTTTCATTGCAATTCTTACGCAAATCTTCCATTACCGTATTACCTTATCTTATACTATTTAGAAAAAAACTGTAAGAGAAATTAATCGTACAGTTTTTTTCGTTCACCGTTTATTGCATTTTCGTTTTATTTCTTCAATTTTCTTATATTATTTTCACCTAGTGCCACCGAGTATGAGATAATTGTATAAGTACTGACGTGAGAAATGGTAATGAAAATAGAAAGATGAAAACTTCCTCCGGTTGCGTCAGGTTGAGTATGAGATAAGGTAATATGGTAATCGAGAATTTGCGTAAGAATTGCGATGAAAATACGTAAATTAACGAAATACGGTGAGCATTTTACTGTCAATGGATTCTGCCCCCTATACACACTAGAGACATTTATGTCCAGAGTTTTTCTTTCTAAATAATCGTAAGGAATTTGTTTCAATACGAACATAAATTTCTCTAGTGTATAGAGGACATAAGATTCGTAGGGAAAAAAATTAATAATAATTCTTACAACATGAAAAGGATGTACCGCAAGATAAGAAGGAAAAGACGAAAATTTTCACTGTTACTTCAAAATTAAGTAACGCGATGGTTTTATTTGATACTGCATTACTATATCTTTAAATTCTAACATTTCAGAATTTTTAATCTTAATTGCATTGATTTTCTTACAATCAATGATTAAATTTATATTTTTTTTTATCTTATGATTCAAAAAATATTCAATAAAAGGGTTGGTTTAAAAAAAATGTAGAAATTATAACAAAATTTCAATATTTTATTAATATAATTCACATTTTATAATTAACTTATTGTATTGTATTGTATTGTATTGTATTTGTATTTGTCATCTCATGGCTCAAAGGTACAATAAAAAGATAGAGAGGTGGAATGGGTGCCCATGAGAGAGGATAAACGCGCTAGTAAAATTACTGTTTGGCGCATTAGACATGAAAACTAAACAAGTTAAAAAAAAAAAAACAGAGTATTTAACCTTTATACAAAATTCGCATTTTCAAAATATTCGCAATAAGATGGTTTTTATTCTAATTAAATTTCAAACAAGCGTTCAAAAATAAAAGCAAAATCCATTGCTATATATCATTAATTTATAAAGGTTGTATATAATATGAACAAAGTTTTTAATACAAAAAAAAAACAGAAATAAATTAAATAAGTTTCTTTTTTCACAGAATCGTATGCAAGAATCACTGAAATTGTTCGATTCAATCTGCAATAACAAATGGTTCACAGACACTTCAATTATCCTGTTCTTAAATAAGAAAGATCTATTTGAGGAGAAAATACGCAAGAGTCCACTGACAATCTGTTTCCCCGAATACACAGGTAGTAAAAAACTCATTTTACATGGGAACTGATATGTTTTTCATAGCGTGATGCCACAATTATACTATGATTCTAATTAATCAACATTGTAAAAAATTAACATAGATTATTGGTTTGCATTAGGTGGACAAGAATATGGTGAAGCTGCAGCATACATCCAAGCACAGTTCGAGGCTAAAAATAAATCAACATCAAAAGAGATCTACTGTCATATGACATGTGCCACGGATACGAACAATATTCAATTTGTGTTTGATGCAGTCACTGACGTTATCATAGCGAATAACCTTAGGGGCTGTGGTCTCTATTAAAACGTTTTCAAACTATAAAAACAACTATAGAAATTAATTAGAAGATATGAAGACGATTTAAGAAAAAAAAAACACTACATAATTCAACACACACCACACTAAAAATACTTTTCATAAACACATAATATGAAATGAAATGGAGAACAAAACCTAAGTTACACAGAGAAAACTACTATTAACCAAAAATGAAGAAAAATCTACGTATTAAAAAAAAGAGATATATTGATGGATGAGAAAAAACGATGAAATATTGTTCATCTGTAATTGATTTAGAGTATTAACTAGTTAAAAGTCTAGAGAATATTTAAAAAAAAAACAATGAGACGAGAAAACTAAACTACAGTGAAAAAATTAAAACAACAGTGAAATATGAATGTGAAGAGGTCGTAATAATTTTTTTCTGTTATTTGTGTGCAGATTTTTCTTTTAATCAAAAAATATTTTTAAAAAAAAACTGTACAACTTATATTTCTTCAACAAGAAGAAGTAAAACTATTTTTTTTATTTATTTCTAACATTCCTTTCTTGAACATTGCATTTTTAATTTATTATTTATTTTGCATAGAGCAATATAATGAAATTTAGACAGAGGAAAACGATATATAAATGAACGATAGAAGCATTTAAGAACGTGAAATTTGTAGATGAATGAAGAAAATCATATAACATATACAGTTTAAGTGAAACCAACAGATGGAATTTACATCTTATAGAAGATCTTTAAATTTTACTTTATATTTTTTTTATATCATTTGCTTTTCCCATTGTAATTGAGAGATTTCTGTTCAGGAGAAAAATACATTTAGCAACTCGAAACCTCACAAATATATTTTATCGTGCATTTTATTTTATCATGTAGTGTTCAAAAATTTTTATGAATATTGCGTTGGGTTAATAATAAAATTTCTGGAACGATCTTATATTTTATTTTCATAACTGCATTTATATATATATATATATATATATATATAAATAATAGTAATAAATAAATTGAAACAATAGCACAAATGATTTGTTAAACAGTGAAACTTCTTTTCATTAAATATTAGCGCCATTTAACAAATTTATTAATTACATTATCTCCACATTACTTTGAATTAACCAAAATTAGAATATAGTTTGAAGGACAAATTTTGTGCCAAGAAATGTTATTAAGATGATAATTGAAATTACAAAAACAACACGTATAACAAAAAATGAGCTCATCTTTTAACATTGTAAAGAAAAAAATAATAGTAAAATGAGTAGAAAAACAAATAGTTTAGTTTACTGCAAAAAAAAAAAGATTTTGAAATATTTACATTTAGACATGTATTATGCCCAGCGCACAATAACTTTTGTTTATAAACATGTTTCCAAAATTTCTTATGAGAGTGAGCGAGATAACTGGATCACGGTTTCATTCACTCTCATAGGAAAGTTAAAAACATGTTTACAAAACAAAAGTTATTGTGCGCTGGGCATTAAAAAAGCAAGCGAATAACAAGAATTTGAATATTAAAGTACCAAAATTCTTATTTCAATATTCTCGACCTATGATTGGACAAAAAGATAAGAAAAGAGTATTCAAATAAAATGATAATCATACCAAAAAAAAACACGAGCACGAAGATGGTAATAATTTAATTTAATAAGGAAATAAGGTGGAAATATTGACCAAATTATGTTTGATGATAAAAATAGATACATATTAACATATTTTTATATACTTATTAAAATATAATAAGTAATAAAAAATGACACACACGAAATACATTAAAATTGACTCACCAATTATTTTTTAGGTTCAAATAAATTAAATAAAAATAATTAAAGAGATCTATAAAAAGTATTCATTTCACACAAAGAAAAAAAAACATTTACACAATTCTTTATTATTTTTCTATACAGAGATAAACAAAAACACTAAAGATGTATTTTCTCTAAGATAGTTTAAAAAAAGTGAAACTAAATAAGCCACTGTTGGTGAAGTAGGATAGAAAATCTATCGCAAAGAAAATATTAAATATAAAAAAAAACTTGGTCAAAAAATATTGCTTATACTTTATACAAAAAAAATGAATATTTTGTGAAACTTTGTAAAAAGAGTTATTGATTCGAGTATATACTATTTTTCGCGAATTTTTTTTCACTTCTATATTCTAATACAAATCCAATTTTTCACACAAAGTGATTTTGAGTAAAAAAAAAAAACTACGCTCATAATTTTGCACAAATCTCATATGACTAACCTGTTTGTAGTATTTGTTCTTTATTTGAAATATACATTTGACAAGAAATTCGTAATGTGGGAGAGTATTTAGATAAAGAAAAGTACTAATATATTTATCTTATTAAAAATCAGAAATGAAAACGAAAATTACGATAAAGTGAGTTGAAAATAAAGTTCATAATTCGAGGCTGACAATGTAAATTGGGAAAAATTGGTTGAAAATTTTGGTTTTATAATTTTTATTCGCTTATATATATATATATATATATATATATAATATATGTATAATATATATATGTATATATATATATATATATGAACTAGAAAATTTTCGTTGTGCGATATTACCAACAAAAATTTTCTGGGATGATGAGTACAGAAAAGATTTCCTTAGTAGGATAAACATTTCTAGATGTGTAATTAACATCGAGAGAACAAGAGTCACAGAAAGAAAAGCGAAAGATTGAGATCAGTATGAAAGAACAAAGTATAAATGAGTTTAAAAAATAACTTAAAAGAAATCAACTGCCTAATGTAGTCACATTCACTGCCTTCAACAGTTTTTCCCAATGATACTGAAAAAGATTTTTTTTTGTTATAATTTAGTTACACCCTCACGTAATTTCATTGCTTCAATTTTGTATCGTTCAGATCAATAATTCAATTGATACAATATCAAGTGTACCAATATATAAAGCTGGACATAGAAATTACTAAAAATGAAATAAAAAGTGGTGTAGTTGAAAAAATTACAGAGTTATGTAGTAAAGAAGAAAAAGCATTCAATAATAAAGGGCGAAGAGCATTTTAATAAATCTTAAATTACACAAAAATTGGAGACCAAAGATTTATAATAAAAGAATATAAAAATACATGCATTAATTACATTATAAAATATTAGTGAAAAAAGAGGAATGTAATGTAAAAATACATTTTTATAACGTGCTAAGTCAGTTGTATATCGACATTTGGGTATTTGTGTACACTTTTTGTTCCTTTTTTGCCACAGAATTACTTTCAAACAAACTGATAGTTTTCAGTGAAAAATCACTTAAAAATTCCATTTTTTTTTTTTTGAAAGAATTGATTATTAATGATGTTGAAAAAGCAACAAAAACTACAATCTAGTCACTAAACTAAACAAACAAAAAAAGTAAATTAGGAAACATACAAGAAAAAAAATAAAGAAAATTTTTTACAAGAAAAATCACTCTTCATTTTTCAACCTAAACAAATTTCTCAATTTAAATCACTTTGAAAAAGGGAAATTAATAGTTATTATTATTAGTATATTAGAAAGAGTATCTGAGATTTTTTTTGTTCTGATACTTGTATGAAAAAAATATAAAAAAAAATAACTAAATAATATAAATTGATAAAAGGTGAAAAATTATTTTTAAATTATTTGCTCTTTTTGTACAAAATAATAAAAAAAACCTATGTAAGCGCATTGTTGTTATATACATAAAAAAAATTAAATTGGAAATTACTATATACCAGGATAAATTTTAAATTGAAATCTATATACACACACTACTTAAGTAAATAAATATAAAACATTAGCGAATAATCTAAAATACAGTGAGATTAAGAAAATACATGAAACTTTGTGGCAGTTTGTTAAGATTTTGTAGGATTGTGGTCTAGTTAAAAGAAACTAAAAACTATTTAACACGAAAACCTTCTAAGCAAAACTCAAAAAAAGTCATAAGCAAACCAAATGAGAAATTGAGAATTTGGAAGTTCATCAAAACATTGATTGACCATATGTTCTCAGCATATTTTAACCTAAATATAAATAACATAAAATAAGTCAGAAAAAACTAATAGACAAGGCATAAGTGAAAGCTAAATTTGAAAAATTTTTGAAAGGATAATTTAAAAGTATCATATATCATAGCTAAAGAAATGAAAAGAGATAAAACTCTATAATACAAAAAAAAAACAGACCAAAATATTGCGTCTATTAATTTTGCTTTTATATATTTCTTACAATTTATGATACTTACAAGTTAAATTCTTTCAAACACATTTCACTGTTCTCTACTTCAAAACCAATTCTATATTTATTTACTTTCACTCACTCAACTCATATCGATGTAGCATTTCATAATGTTGGCATTTATTATGACTAAAAATATGAGATGAAAAAATAAAAATAAATCTATTAACATAAAAGTGAAAAAAATGATATATCTATTAATAGATAAGATTTTATAATGTTCTTGTAAGAAGGGATGTGCAAAAATGAGTCCAGCCAATTGAAATTGTAAAACAAATTGATAACAATTCTCTGAAGTACACAAGAAATATAGATGAAGATTAATCGTTATTAAAACGATAAAATCCTTTTTTTTTTAATAGAAGTAAAACCTCAAAATGCTGTATCAATCTTGATAAAATTGGGTAAATAAACTAAAATAAAATAAGAGAAAATCAAAGTCTTCTTCATGTGTGTTGGACTCATACATAGTACGCATATAATATGCTAATAATTATTACAAAAAAAAAATGAAGAAAACCAAAAAAAAGTGAGAAACAAAAATATAATTTAAAATCGAGTTATAATTGGGTATTCTTTTTGCAAACATTATTTTATTTATTCTAAAACATATTTAGAAAACAAAATATTCATACGTCAAATCAATATTGAGATGATTGCATGATTTTCCTTTATAATTGAAAAATAAAACAACTGACAGTGATTTGCGTCGGTCTTACGATAAATAATATGTAAATTCTTAGAACAAATTGAAGAATAAAAAGTGAAATGAAAAATAACTAAAAAAAAAAACATGTAATATCACACCCCATCGTATTTAAATCATAAATTTATACAAGATAAAAGAAAGGTATATATGAAGAAAAATCAAAATTTAAAAAATTTTTGATGAAACACATCAAAAAATCATGTCACGAAAACACTATAAGAATCATTTGTATATCTTCAGTCTAAAACACTCTTATTTAAAATGAGCAGCTCTTGAGTAAACATATAAAACGCAAGTATAGAAAATTACTGAAAGAAATGCAAATTATGAAGAAAGTTTGACATGAGAAAAATACGTGAGATTCTTGTATTAGATTGAGACCACAAAACCAATTAACAAGAAAATCATAATAAAAAGTGTATAGAGATACTATAATAAAAGAAATTTAAATACAGTTAAATAAAATAACCTAGTAATCATTTCTTAAAAAAAAAGTCACCAAATCTAGGTAAAAGAAAAAAAATAAGTGAAATTCAACCAACAAAAATTAAACATCAAGAAGCTTTTTATATAATCATTAGAAGAAAAAAGTATATTAATTATTATACGAAAAGCTAAGAAAGATGACACACAAAGAAAAACTTAAAAGAAAATGATAAAAAAAAAACAATTTAAAGCATTACATAAGGAGTATATATATATATACATATATATATATATATATAAGAAAAAGAAAATACACTTAAAAAAATTAAAATAATTATAAAAATGATAATATTATATTTAAAAACAACTTAATGTGTATGTAATTTTATGTGTGATGTAAAAATCGGAAATAAAAGCGTTTTAGCCACTATATAAAAAATCTAAATAGTTTTTTAACTTTGGTGTTTTGAATTAGGCAATTCTGTAGAAATTGTCTATTCTCTAGCTAAATATTTTTCTAATAAAGGACCATAGGTTTTCTCCTAGAATTAATTAATTTAAAATTGATATTGAACTTACAAGTTTGTATTTATCAAAATTCTGCAAGGTTTCGGTAAGAACTGTGACATAAATTCAATTTTAATCTTGTTCTGATAAAATTAGTGGTAATATGGAAATCTGGGACATGATAACTTCTCTTCGACAGTATAGAGACAGTTAGTTCTGAATATACATATTTATTATCATCAGTCACTTTCTTTAAAGAATCATACAATAAATGGTACAGTTTATTTAAAATTTAAACAATTTAAAAATCTGTCATTCACTAAATCAAAGAGATACAAAGTTATCCATACTATCAATTCGATAGTAGCGAAAAGTAATCTGTCCATCTCTGATTAAATTCTCTAGAAATTTTCTGAACAAAGGATCATGTCTTAGATGAAATTATTCAAGATTTATTTTGAACTTAGTTGATACTGGGGCAGTTGTAAACTCTGCGATATTTTTAATTAAATATTGAATTTGATATGACGAGACCTATATGAATTCAAAGATGGTATAGAAATCCTTGTTCCTTGATCAAACAATCGATCCAAGTAGTCTAAACATAAATAATATCAGTGTTTAAATTTAAACCTACCTCGTGTTTTCTATTACTCCAGTTTCCCTACAAGTTCTTTTTAAGAAGATTCCTGCAAGGTTTAAGTAAAAAGTCTCCAAAATCCAATATTAATTACCTTTTATAAGGCTAAAACTCCAGCAGGGAACCCGTTCTATGGGTGACCAATAAACTTCAAATTGAATCAATACACAATATACAGCATAAATATAAAGAGTCTTTTCGCCTGCAGCACTCAAATTATGGAGTGAAATATCCCTTATTAGGTGAGATTCTTAACAATCTCACCTACTATAATCCTAACAAAATTTCATGTCGTCCGATCGACCTCAAACTTGGCCAAAATGTGTTTCGCCACTTCCTGATCACGAATATATATGTGGCTATTTTACGTTCCCGGCCGGCCGGCCGGCCGCTCTTTGGAGCTTAATAGCTCCTAAACTGAAAAAGATATCCACTTGCGGTTTTCGGCAAAGGTTATATATCGGGTGAAAATTGCAACTTGGTGCATAGACCCCCCACCCCCCACCCCTCCTTCCGCTATTTTGAAGACCCCCCTTTTTTGTTTTCTCAATAGCTCCGCCCCTATGGCATCGAGCGGGCTCAAATTTTAGTATGTTATAGCTGGGCCTTAGAGCTTTCCATCAATACCAAACTTAAGGTCCCCCGACCCCCCTGACCCGAGCTATAAGGGTCCAAAAAAAATTTCTTAAAATGGCAATAACTCCGGTTCTAATTGTCAGAATTTAAAAAGTGAGGGCTTTTTGGAAAGCTCTCGTGAAATGCCACTTCCCCTTCTAACATCGCAAGTTCATAAAACCACCGCTAGGGGCGCTATTATTAAAAAGAAAATTTTTAAATCTTATAAGTTAAATAACTCAAAAATTCCATTGTGCATCGGGCTGAAATTTTAGTATGTTGTAGCCGTTGATTATACCTATCAAACAAAAAAATACTTAAGTCGATCCATAACCCCTGACCCCAGCTATAAGGGGTCAAAGTTCGAGCATTGACCGGCCTATATCTCCGGTTCTAATTAACATATCGACCTAAATTTTACCTTTTTGGTTTCGTCTCGATGAGCACTTTCAGATGGAAGTTCAAAAAGTCACCACAGGTGGCGCTGTGATAGCGTCAAAATTCATCGAAATTCAAAGTCACTTTTCTCAAAAACGGCATTGTGCAAGTTAATGAAATTTTAGTATGTTGTAGTCCAGTCTAGGACGTTTCCAAAATGGTGCAAATGTGCGCTGTGGTTAAAACAGAACCGGAGATATGAGGGGTCAAAGTTCACGAAATTCAAAAAATCATATCTCCGGTTCTATGTGACCGATTTTGATGAATGAGGGCTTAAACGAAAGATCTCACCAAATGATATAACTTTCTAGAACACTTGAACTTCGTGGGACCAACACCAGGGGCGCCACAGTCGAAAAACCAATTTCAATATCACATAACCTCAATTATCTAGACTGTCGCTGAACCGATTTTGATGATTACTTCTGCATAATTGTAGAGAACATTTGTCTCTATATTTCGTCCATACATCATTTTTCGATCAGATAATGCGATCTGTCCGATTTTGTCGTTTAAGTGTGAAAAAATTGATTTTTCCTATAATAACGCTTTGAAACCACTCAGATGCCAATTTGACTGCCTCTACTCCACCAAGACACTTAAAATAGGGTTTTAAATGGAAAGTGTCACAAAATACAACAATTCTTTGATATAGTTGAAGTTCAACAAATGACTACTTGGGGCACTCTGGATGAAAAAAACAAGTTAAGAAACAAAAAACCTCGATTATCTTGGCTTCTGAGTAATCGATGAGATCGTGTTCTATAGGAAAATTATAGAGTACATTCTGGTCTACATTTCACCCATATATCACTTTTGTGCCAGTTCATCCAAATCCTTGATATTTTGGTTTAAATACAAAATTTGTATAATTTCACGAATTTGATTCAAGATAACTGAATGGCGTCTCCCAACTTCAGCTCCAAATCGAATTTGCATGCACTCCGAGTTAGCTCACGTTAAGAATCTCACCTACATAAGCCGGTTAGGATTATCTGTCCTTTTAAGGAACGTTTAATCTATTTACAGTCTAAAAAAATATAAGGTAAAAGTACCCTATGTCGACCACTTAAGGATAGATTTTGTGAAAAACTTATGGAAAAACTGTTATAATTTGTGTTTTTTTAATAGGGTTTTTACCTATTGTGAACTTCATTAGTCATAATATAATTTTAAGTTATAAAAAAATTAAAATGTTTTAAAAATGCGAAGTGTTCTACTCTCGCTCTCGACCACTTCAATATCAGTGTTCTTCTACTCGACCGCATGGGGTTCCCCATTTTTTTTCTTAAAATTAAACAAATTGAATTAATTAAATTGTCCACACTGTTCATTATTGACCAAAAATATGCATTTACTTATATTTTGGTACAATTACACAAATCTTTTGTTATTATTCCAATAAATTGAATTATAGATTATAGAACCTACAATTAAACATACAGTAGACTCTCTCAAATTCGGGCATATAGGACCGAAATGTCAGCCGAATTAGACAGAAATTCGGGCGACATGTGCATATAGATATTGAGTTTACACACTGATATATATCGTAAATTGCATGAAAATCCCTCAATAATGCAAAATCACATCAAAACTAAGACAAACCATGCTAAATTTGAGCATATTTGATTCATTTGATAATCATAATCAAACTTGAAAAATGACAACAAACTTTTTTCAAATGTAACCTCTGCCCGAATTAAAAAGTAGCCCGATCTTAAAAGAACCGAATTTGCGAGAGTCTACTGTAGTTGTTTTATATGTATATAAATAAATATTTTCTAGAGCCGGAATTAATTTGAACTGAAGTAGGAATGTGCCATGGCCTGTTCAGCGCTAATTCTCATATTTGGCCTGCAAACTAGTAATTTCTGTAGAAGGTCACGCCCTTTAGAGTTCAGTCGAGGCACCACCTGACTCCAAGATGTAGTAAGATGGTAGAGTGGGAAGGGTTTGTAGTCAGCAAGTTGGGTAACACCTGGCCAAGTTTCTTCAGTAGGTGTCCCAAGAAGTTTAAAAATCCTTTTAAGTTGATCTACAACATCAGAACCTGGAAAAAGTGGACGTCCGGCATTTGCTAGCTCCGCAAAAATACATCCAGCTGACCACATGTCGATGCTCGTTGTGTACAGTTTAGAGCCAAAAAGTACATCCGGAGGTCTGTACCAGAGTGTAACCACTTCGGCTGAGTAACACTTTACGGGGATGCCAAAAGCTCTCGCCAAACCAAAGTCTGCCAACTTTAACTCTCCATTTTTATTAATGAGTAGATTCTGTGGTTTTAAATCCCGATGAAGTACATTGTGACTATGACAAAAAGCTAATCCACGCAGCAATTGATACATGAAGCTTTTAACCACATCAAGATCGATATCCCCATTAAGACTGTCGAAATATTTCTTGAGATCCTGGTCACAGTGCTCAAAGACAAGAGTTAGCTTCTTATCGGAATGCAAAACATCGTACAATCTAACAATATTTTTATGTTTAAGCTCTTTGAGCAGACAAATCTCCCGCAAAGCAGAACTAGGGACACCTTCATCATCCTCATCAAGCCTCACACGCTAAAAAAAAATTGTCAGAGAACAATCAAAATAATACTTAAAAATTTACAATTTACAAATCCGGACTAACCTTGAGTGCCACTATCTCTAAAGTATCTCGATTTTTGCCTTTAAAAACTGTTCCATACGTTCCCTCTCCAATCTTCTCTAGCTTCTCGTACTTTTGCATAATTTCCAAGGATTTGAGTCCCCAAAAACGCGAGGAGCAATTTCAATTTTCTATTTTTCCTGTTTTTGATGTCGAACTTGTTCTTCTTCTTCTCTTTAAAGTTTCCTATCCCATCGCAGCAACAGCAACACTGCACTGCGCTCTTGTTTTGTGGACCGAACACGAAATTATTTCATTTTACGCTAAAATAAAGACTACGAATATAGCGGTTGAAAATGAAATGACTTTTATGTTTGGTATAAAAACGTTGCACTTAATATATTTGTATATTACAAGGAAAATAGAATAGAAGAGAAACCGAAAGAATTATTTTTATTCATAGTGCAAACAATATAGGTACTGCATATATATTCTATTTATTTTTATATAATTTGCAGGGGGCTGGCATCAATGACACAAGCCCGCATACGCGTGCGAGGTGAGAGTGAGAAGCCCATTTTCCTCGCACTCTTGACGGTCGGGTTTTGTTTCGGGCGCAGAAAAAATTAATAGATTTTTAGAACACACACCCCGGCCGGAACAAAATCGGAGCTATAACATATTTGCATGATACTAGTCTGACAAAAATCTGTGTCCGATTTGTATTATATTTTTCATTTAAAAATATGTGATATTCGTACCCTGTAATTGTCCGAAATAAGTTCCACTCATTCTACAGTGTCTCTGATATGTTCCACTGCCACAATAACATCGAAAATAAATGTGCAAATTTTTTACTATTTTGCATACATTTATACGAAAAGAGGCATAAAAGTAGCCAAAGAAGCTTAAGAATTACGTTTCCTGTAAGAAAATTGCCTCATCAGGTGAAAAAATTAATATTTGTGATATACATGTACACGGCAGTCACACCAATACTAATGCTGCTAAAAAGTCTCTTCCACTAGTAAAACAACACAGTGTTTTATATGGAGGGTAGGCCTAACATCGCCCTACTATCCCGACTATAGTAGGCCTACTCTCCCTATTCGTATATAATTTTTATCTAATATTGTATAACATTTGTTCCGGCCGGGACATGACATCATGATACCCTTCTACTACCTCGTTTTATGGCGACTTGAGGTGTTTGACAGCTTCAGACGGAAATTTCATCGAGGTTTTTCGTTGAAATTTGAAACATTTTGCTTTAATTTTCTATATTATAATGTTTTTTATTGTGGGAATCGGTTTAGGAGATCCTGAAGACATTACTGTTAAGGGATTGAAAATTGTTCAAAACTGCGATAGAGTGTATTTGGAAGCATATACATCAATATTATCATGTGGCCAGGAAAGTTTGGTTAGTATTGGTGATATAAAAATAGCTCCATTTGATATTTTTGTTTCTTTTTCATATTTCAGGAAAATTTTTACCAACGAAAACTAATTCTGGCAGACAGGGAGACGATAGAACAACATTCAGATGAACTATTTGCTCATTCGATTGTAAAGGATGTAGCCCTTTTAGTTGTAGGAGATCCGTTTGGGGCTACAACTCACACGGATTTAATTCTCAGAGCGAAGGAAAAGGGCATCCCTTACCAAGTGGTTCATAATGCATCGATAATGAACGCTGTAGCGTGTTGTGGCCTTCAATTGTATTCTTTTGGCGAGACTGTGTCTATTCCGTATTGGACGGACTCGTGGAAACCTGATAGTTTCTTTCAGAAAATATTGAAAAATCAACAAATGGGTCTTCATACCCTCTGTCTTCTCGACATTCGAGTGCGGGAGCCCACACTTGAAAGCCTTTCAAAAAAGAAACGAGAATACGAACCACCAAGATTTATGAGTGTTTCAGAAGCGAGTCAGCAGTTAATGGAAATTATCGACAAAAATCCAAGTGAGATTTCTGAAAATTCATTAGTGGTTGGTTTAGCAAGAGTTGGCCACAAGACTCAACTAATAGTTGCCTGCAGTATAAAGGAAATGACGGAACAAGATCTGGGCCCTCCACTGCATTCCTTGGTAATTCCTGCAAGAGAATGTCATCCACTTGAAACTGAATATCTTCAGCAATTTAATTTAGTAAAATTGTGAAAAAAAAATATTTATTTTGCACTTTTCATTCGCTGTCGCATGTGTTTAGGTTTAGGTACAAGTACCTTTGGTGCACTTTTTGAGCGAATTATCTTATGAGTTTTAAAATATCCTAAATCATTCCCAATACGAAAAACATCCAGTGTCTTCTGAGGTGTATAATCTTCTGTAGAAATATTAATTTGGTCTTCAGAAATTTCTGATTCACATACTTCACTATTCTTTTGATAATCCAAAGGCACATTTTTTTCAAATGACTCCCAGCACCCTGCAAAATAAGTAAAATGTTTTTTTTTGTAGTTGTCAGAACAAAATCTTCTTGAAAATCTTAAATGTTTATATCGTTTATATCTACCTTCAGGATTATTCAGGATTATGATATCCTTACAATCTAGTAGTCCATAATTCAAATATTCCTGACACTTTAATAAAAATCTTTCAAATATGTAGAGATTCATTTTATATTTAAGAATGTTCGCTTTAAAATCGATTGCCTTATGGAAACGTCTCATTCTTTGAGCTCTCATTTTAGCTTCATTCGGCATCCTCAAAAGAAAGATCATTACTTCAGAATCCAGACCACAGTTCACTGTAAAAACTACTCCATAATCATTCGAGGCCAAAAAAGTGACTTTTACAGAATGATTTTTAATGATATTATGACCAGCAATTAAATTCACTTTATCAAAAGATTTAACTTTTAATAATATATCCGAAGAAGAAAAATATATCCTAGGCATATATATTTTAATCAGATGATTAACGACAAAGAATTTGTTTGATTTTCTTGAAAGTGGCTGAAAATCTCGATTTTCTTTAGTAATTAGCTTTTTGTAAATATTTTCTTGAATCTCAAGTCCTTCATCGTCTTCAGAAAAATTCTCGAAACTGCTCTGAACGCACTTATATTGCTTCAAATGTGAATTGAAAAGAATTTCAAATTTTATATTTTCTTTTCCTTTTTCAACATCGACGATATTTTTCTGACTCTGAATCAGTCCTTTGTTGTCCTGGTTACTATTTTTATGTTTTTTCTCCTGAGACTGTTTTCTATAGTATCTAAGATAATCAATTTTAGTTTTGATGATATCGATTTTCTTAAATTGCATCCTTTTTGATGAATTCTTGATAAGCTTAGCGCAATTTGGTAATTTCTCATAATTTTTACTTTGCCATCCATCTCTCTTGAGTAGCAACTCTTCAAAAAACTTCTGAGCAAAAAGGTATATATCTCCTGGGGGGTCGTTAATTACCCTTTCTGCCAAATTGCTCATCAAATGAACAACTTGCTCATGGGTAGATTGGGAAATGTTAACCAGTGAGGCCATCGTTTGGAGTTTGGACTTTAATTAACAAAAAAGCACTACAAATTTTCACAGTACAAATTTCGAAAAGTAAATGCGACTAATATATTAATACAAATCTGAGCAGTATGATACAGCACAAGTGAATATGGGAAAAGACGAACGCAAACTGAGTTACAGAAAAAGAAAAAAAATGTTGAAAATCAAAAAGAAACTCCTCTGCAACTATGGATACTCATAGAGCTAGAATTTTATGACCAATGAATCCTTCTGCTTTATTTTCTGTCTCATCCGCTCTCACATTCAATATTTTGTACAATGGTATAGCTATAGAAAGATGGAAAAATAAACCGGGGAAATATTCAATTAAGCTACTCATGCATCATTTAACCGACAGAGCTGAACAAAAAAAATTCTAGTATGTATTATTTTACATTATGATCAAGGTTAAACATTTTATCAAAGTAAAATAGTTTTGTATTTTCTATTTCTTCTTAACTCTTTCGCGTCATTAGGGTCATATATGACCCGGGGAAAAACAATTTTTTTGACTATTTACATTAATTGAAATCTATCGGTTTGTGCACGACATCATAATAGAAGGATGTAAGATTCTTGGCTAATTTTCTCAAGACTCCAGATATTCAGGAAAAGAAAATATTTGAGATCAAAAATCACTAATTTCGAAGTTTGTGAAATGACTTTTCTTTTTCAAATTTTTTTATATTAATTTATTTTTTTCAGCAAAAAGTTCTTTACAAACACAAAATAGAATATCCAAAGATTGTATGTCGCATATTTTGATATAATAAACTACTCTCAATTTTCCAGAAAAGCGTGTAGAATTTTCCGGGTCATATATGACCCTATTGTCCCCAAGGGTAACAGTGTTTTCGTCCCAAACCTATAGCGAAATGTAGTTGAGACATTGTTTTTCTTTGTGAAATGCAGGTGGGACATCTTGCTCCTGGACATTTCATCTTATATCTGATGAATTATAACATATTTTGCAATATTTTAGAGTATTTTGCAAGCGTCTCATATTGTGCAATTGTATTGTGTGTGAATAAATATGTGGATAAGTTTATTTTTGCCAAATACCACTCAAAATATTGTAACAGTGACTGTTCAAGGGATTACCAGGAAGATTCCTTGAACACCAGGAGTACAGTGTTCATCAAAGCAATCCAGTTTGCCATGGTTTTGGCCAAATTAACAACTTCAAGCAAAAAAAAAACTCTCAGAAAGCCCGTGATATAGATTTTGAAAATGATATGCACACTTCCCTTGAGGACAATAGGGTCATATACGACCCGGGATTTTTCCGAGTTTTCACGCAGTGGAAATTTTTTCCACTCTGAACTATTATATTTGATCATAAAGCATTAGGAAAAACTCAATTTTACATGAATTCACTTGCTGAATAAAAGTGGGACGCGAAAGAGTTAAATTAGTACTCATTGTAATCACTGTAATACTGACCCTAAAATTTTTATAAATGAAAAGATATTAAAGAGATAAACAAAATTACCCAAAAACCTAATGTAGATATCTAACCGGTTATTTTTCTTCTAGAAATGAATGGAATTGAGAAGTTTCTATTTGGTGAAAACGGTGAAAACCCATATTGCATTGCATTCTCTGAAGCTTAAGAAAATAATCCGACAACCCTTGTTAATATATTGATTTTTAAATGAAATAATACTATGAATACTATTCATTAAACTTGATAAGTATCAACTCTGCTTCAATACACACTACAATTGAAGTCAATTAAATCGCTTTGAGTGACTTTGAACAATAATCGATAATAGTGTGATCATCGGAACAAAGAATTGTAAAAAAGGACAAAAATGTTCTAGACCAGTTCTCAGTCAAACAGTCTCCGAGAAACACTATGGAAATACATCCTAGTTCACCAAATTCAAAGTTTGCACGAGAAAATAGAGCTTCAGGATCTGGATTAAGGGTGTCCCCTAATCGTGCGAGTGAAATGAAAAATAGTGATCAAGAACGTGTTGAAGAGGAAGCGACTAAAATTCAAGCTCAGATTAGAGGATTTCTTGTAAGAAAACGTCTACAAAGATTAAATGATGCAGCTACAAAAATTCAAACATCGTTCCGTGGATTTGTTGTAAGAAAAACGACACCCAAAAATTAAGGACACATTCAGTGCATCTTTAACAAATGCGATAGAGAATTTTACGCTGCATCCTATGTTGTAACTCACCACGCCGAATCATCATATGAATAACTTTGAGAACAGCTCGCTCATTGTAGTTTTGATGGGAAAAGTCCTAAAAAAAAAAGAAATGCAATATTTATTTGAATCTTATTCGATGTTTTTGTTTTGTAGAGAAAAAAAAACAAAACGTACTTGAATGATACTTTGGGCGTATACTTGAGATCCAATTGCAAAACGCCGCTTGAGTTGCCGCTCAATTCTATTGAGCATCTCCTGATCCTCCTCTGTGGTAAAACCTTCTGCACCAGCTAAATTACCAGACATAGCAGCATCAAGAGTTGAAAGCTGAAAGAGACGCAGTGCCTCATTGACGTGAGTCTCTGTGGCGATTGGTTGAAGCTGCATTTTGGCCAGAGACTCCGAAATGCGTATTACAGCTTCAAGTTGACGAACTGTGATGGGAATTGTCAATCGCCTCTCCGATGCTTTTTCTTGATTCAGCACACCCTTCCGCATCAGTACGTACTGACTTTTGAGCTTTTCTCCAGCTTCTACACTTAATCTCGGGGCACAAGTAGTCCTACAATAATGTATGTACTTTTTGAGGATGGCCAGAGAAATCTCTTCGTCAACAATGTTGTTGTCGGTCTTGTTCGCATTTAAATGTATGTTAAGGATATGCTTGGCCACTGTAAGATCGCGACGTTCATCGTGCTGATCTTTCACGATAAAAATCATGTCAAAACGAGAGAGAATTGTTGGCATGAAATCAATATTCTCCTCGCCTTTAGTATCGTCCCAACGACCAAAGATAGAGTTTGCGGCAGCCAAAACAGAGCATCGGGAATTTAGGGTGGTAGTAAGGCCAGCTTTGGCTATAGAAATAGTCTGTTGCTCCATAGCCTCATGAATAGCTACCCGATCGTCTTCCTTCATTTTGTCAAATTCATCGATACATACAACACCACCATCAGCTAGAACCATTGCTCCTCCCTCCATAACGAAATTTCTCTGCAAAATCCAATGTTTACATTTATTTAGAATTTTTCTTATATTTGCATTTGTAAGTGTTTTTTCAATAAAAGAGAAAATATTCTACACATAGAGTAATGCCTAGCACACAATAACTTTTGTTTTGTAAACATGTTTGTGACATTTCAATGAGAGTGAGTGAGATCTAGATCTAGTCATCTCGCTCATTCTCATGGGAAATTTTAAAAACATGTTTACAAACAAAAGTTATTGTGCGTTGGGCATAATGTCCAGTGCACAATAACTTTTGTTTATAAACATGTTTTCAAAATTTCCTATGAGAGTGAGCGAAATGACTAGATCTAGGTCTCACTCACTCTCATAGAAATATCAAAAACATGTTTACAAAACAAAAGTTATTGAGCGCTGGTCATAATGCTCAACGCACAATAATTTTTGTTTGTAAATATGTTTTTGACTTTTCAGTGGGAGTGAATGAAACATAGATCTAGTCATCTCGCTCACTCTTTTAGACAATTTTGAAAACATGTTTACAAACAGAAGTCATTGTGCGCTGGACATAAGGCAGGGAATACTTATTGGCAACATCGTCAAAATATTTATTTTATTTATTGCATTTAATAAAATGAAAGTATACTATGTTGTTTTTTTCATTATTCCTACTTTTTTTTTATCCGAAATTCAAGAGTTGACTTTTAATTGGATATTGTATTTATTGGATGACTTATTGGATAGTTTGTGTGTTAATATTAATTTATTATTTCACTCTTAACAATTATATTTTTATGTTCATTTTAATAATTGTGGACAAATTTAAAACACTCAGCCCATATGAATTGCTTCAATATTTTTCTCACAGAAAGTTACCTTCTTTCAGTTTTATAATAATAAAAAAAAATACTCACGCTTGAACTGTCTCGAATAACCGAAGCTGTGAGACCGGCCGCACTAGATCCTTTTCCTGAAGTATAAACTGCAATTGGAGCGACTTTTTCCACAAATTTTAGAAGCTGCGACTTAGCAGTACCTGGGTCACCAAGCATAAGAACATTAATATCTCCACGACGAATCAATCCGTCCGGAAGTCTTTTTCGTGAACCTCCAAACAGCATACAAGCAATTGCTTTTTTGATATCGGAGGATCCATAAATACTAGGGGCGATAGATTGGGCCAACCTATCGTAAAGTTTAGGCATTGATGCGAGTTTCTTGAAGGCTTCCTCTTCCTCAGAGGTCACATTCGTATGCATGGATATACTGCCGTGTCCTTGAGTGTCTACGGCTATCCCTACAGCCCGCATGTACGGGGCCCTAACACCCACAATGGCCTTTTGACGTCCATCAAGTTTGGAAGGCTTACCAACTTTTCGTATAGAATAAATTCCATGAATAAGCACCCGATTTCCGGGTACAACACGTTCACAAAGATTCCTCTCACAATAAATCTGGATGTGACGTGGAATTTCTCCCTGAGGAATTGAATCCGGGAGCTCCTGAAGCTTTAGGATCTGAAAATCTACACACTGACACTTATCAGGGATTATAAAGTAAGGATCCATAGGGCATTTGGGTCGTCCAGCTGGTTCAGTTGGGCACTTTCTTGGTAAAGCATAGCCCTCAAGACCCGGATTTAAGAAGATATTCGGAATAACATTGCTACAAGAACGACATTGGATAGTCATTTTGGTAGCTTTAGCACGAATATTTGAAGCTGACACAATAATTCCTGCCACTGTGCTTAGACGAGAGATATATTCAGATTTTATATCCCTGATACTTGTCGGTAAAGCATTTGAACGCAACAAAATCTGAATATCTTGTACTTTCTCATCTCCTTCAGGACGTGGTTGAATGGATTCATTTGCAATTTCCCGAGCAGCTTCCTCAAATACAGGTAGGTGTTCACTAGGATGTTTGTACAGTTTATCTGCTAATGTCTCATCATATCCTACGAGATCTTCCATTTCCACTTCCAGAAAATATTTCCCTTTGATATAATTAAGTTTTAAGTTATCCCTTTAAAATTAAAAAAAAGAAATAATATATTTATCATTCATTAAGTTTCCGCAAAATTCTAACCTGTATTTGAAATTGAAAGTGTCCTCATGGAATTTATACAAAAATTCCTTGTACTGCTTCTTGATAGCCTGCAAGTTGACTTGCTGAGGACGTTCCTCACCGAAATTATCAGAATAAAATACTCCAGCATCGTCAAAACCTTCCATTTTTCCAAGAAATCTCCCAAAAATGAACAGCACAAATCGCACAAATCAATGAAAGAACGCCAAGAAATTGCGCCAAAAAATGACGTGACAAAACACCCATACGCAGTTATAGAGGGCTCCGCCGAGAGTCCGACGATAGAACAGTATTATTCACCACAGTAGTACAAATTCTAGAAGAATTTTCACCATGGAATTCCTTTGGAAATCGTCAAGATGCGATATAGTTGACAGTGGGTAATTTTCAAGCCCAGTCACACGCATTTTTTTCGATAAAACTTTAAAAGTAATTTCTCTGTGAAAAGCATTATATTTTCCTTCTAAATTAGGAAATTACATTTCTTGCGTGTCTAAGAAAAGTGTGTGTGGTCACAAACGAGTGAAAATTTAGTTCAAAATATAACTGAATCAAAGAGAAAAAATGGTGAGCATTTTTCATTCCACCACGCTACATAGACAAAGTAAAAACGAACGCGCGTAAGTCGAGCATTATTTTGCAAATTAAAAAAGGAAATGGCAGAATTTACTAATTTATTCTTCACCAGTGCATTAATTCATTTCACTTCTGAAGAAAACTCTTCACTAGTAAGGATTTTTTACGAGACATTGAAATTACCGGGCCGCCGGCATATCTCAAAATTGATAATAATAAAAATGTATACCAAATGTGTCTGATTGATCTCCTTGTGAATTTTTTAGGCATCGTCTGACACAGAAATGTCAACATCAGAGACAAATGGGGAATGCAGCAGTGAACCAAGCGTGAAGGATGTGAAGCACATTGAAGCGAGTGATATGACATCACGGGACTACTATTTTGATTCATATGCCCACTTTGGGATTCACGAAGAAATGCTAAAGGACGAAGTGAGAACACTCACATATCGCAATGCCATGTATCATAATAAACATCTCTTCAAAGGGAAGGTAAGTTAGATTTTAGGTAAATGCACAAAATTATTCTATTATGTCATTAAATCTTCAAAGCCCAAGAAATTACCTACAGCTGGGTTAAAAAAAATTACTAAACTCACTCAAATTCAGAGAATCTCGTACTTTGCGGCACCTCTGAAAGTGTCCAATAATTATATCTAAGACGTTTTGAGGTTGGAATTCATATTATAAAATTCACCACTTAGGGTTGCATCGTGCATCGCAAATCTTGTTCTGAACAGAGTGCCAATAAAATTAAGAGATTTAACATCTCGTTCGCGAAGTTGCATCGGAAATTTCTTGTGTTAATACACTACATAGCGTAAGGGCTCATAATTTTGGACAGTCTGCTTATAAGCATGGAAGTTCCAAGTTTGAAGTGCGATATTAGGTGAGATTCTTAACAATCTCACCTACTATAATCCTAACAAAATTTCATGTCGTCCGATCGACCTCAAACTTGGCCAAAATGTGTTTCGCCACTTCCTGATCACGAATATATATGTGGCTATTTTACGTTCCCGGCCGGCCGGCTGGCCGGCCGGCCGGCCGGCCGCTCTTTGGAGCTTAATAGCTCCTAAACTAAAAAAGATATCGACTTGCGGTTTTCGGTAAAGGTTATATATCGGGTGAAAATTGCAACTTGGTGCATTGACCCCCCACCCCCCACCCCTCCTTCCGCCATTTTGAAGACCCCCCTTTTTTTGTTTTCTTAATAGCTCCGCCCCTATAGCATCGATCGGGCTCAAATTTTAGTATGTTATAGCTGGGCCTTAGAGCTTTCCATCAATACCAAACTTAAGGTCCCCCGACCCCCCTGACCCGAGCTATAAGGGTCCAAAAAAAATTTCTTAAAATGGCCATAACTCCGGTTCTAATTGTCAGAATTTAAAAAGTGAGGGCTTTTTGGAAAGCTCTCGTGAAATGCCACTTCTCCTTCTAACATCGCAAGTTCATAAAACCACCGCTAGGGGCGCTATTATTAAAAAGAAAATTTTTAAATCTTATAAGTTAAATAACTCAAAAATTCCTTATGCAATCGGGCTGAAATTTTAGTATGTTGTAGCCGTTGATTATACCTATCAAACAAAAAAAACCTTAACCGTGTAAACAGACGGAATTCCCACGGGAATTCCCATGAGATTTTCCATTCCGGATGGGAATTCCGGATGGAAATTTCCATATTGAACTGTCAAATTTTTGCCATCTGCTCTATGCGCCTCTGGTGGACTTCAAGCGCAACACAAAAATGTTCCGAAGATTTGAATTTCAAATTTTGTTTTTTCCGAATATAAATAACGGAATGTGTATTTAGAAGATATTTTACGTACTTTATTTTATTAAAGTGGCTTTATTATACCACAAGGATATTAGTAATATTATCTATTAATACATTTCATGGAAAATCTTTTAAAATATCTCGAGAAATGATTAGAAACGTTGTTATAGCGTAAATATCTTGTCAAAAACCCCCAATTAAAGTGGATAAATCAACGACTGGCTTTGGATATCTTTGCTGATAGGACCGATTGATTAATTTTCGTTTAATTGTAGTGCTGATAATTTAAAATTTTATAAAGTGTTAGAAGAAAATGTATAAAATATCCCTGGGTGACCAAGCAGTCAATTCATTCGGAACAGAGATGTTTACAAAAATTAGTTAATTGTATAATAATTGAATACAAATTGTTTTAAAAAACAAGAAGACTGTAAAATATTTTAAAATTTTATTTCCAAAAAAAAGTAAACAATAAAAAATATTGAAGTAATATTTTATATCCGAAAAGGCAGTTTATATGGTTTCTGGCTATAATTTTCATCAGTGAACTTCGATAGTTCTTACTATTCTTTGTATTTCCTTATCTACATTATTATATTCTTTACATTTTTTAATAATGGGATTTATTGAAAAAGATAAATTTTGAATCTGCCTTTCCAATCATTTAAACCTCTTCTGAAATGTTATTGATGAATATTTAATTTAATCCAGAAACACTAATCCTTTCAAAATTATTATAGTATTATTATTCGATTTCAAATGTGCTTTTAAAATCAATGTTTTGATCACTACAGGAGATTTTACATGTTTTTTCATATATTATTTGCTTAAAAACACTCCAAATTAAATTTTCGAAATTCTCCGGAAGCAAAAAGCTATCTCGAGTGAGATAGCTTTTTTACATTTTAGAAAATTGAATATTTCACCCTCCAACGGAAAATTTCCATTTGAAATTCAAAATATTTCAAGACATTCGGGCAGTTTCGTGCACTTTTGCAGAGGGCGCTTGTATAGCAAATTTACCATTTGCTCGTGGGAATTCCCGTGGAAATTCCGTCTGTTTACACGGTAAGTCGATCCATAACCTCTGACCCGAGCTATAAGGGGTCAAATTTCGAACATTGACCGGCCTCTATCTCCGGTTCTAATTAACATATCGACCTAAATTTTACCTTTTTGGTTTCGTCTCGATGAGCACTTTCAGATGCAAGTTCAAAAAGTCACCACAGGTGGCGCTGTGATAGCGTCAAAATTCATCGAAATTCAAAGTCACTTTTCTCAAAAACGGCATTGTGCAAGTTAATGAAATTTTAGTATGTTGTAGTCCAGTCTAGGACGTTTCCAAAATGGTGCGTATGCGCGCTGTGGTTTCAATAGAACCGGAGATATGAGGGGTCAAAGTTCACGAAATTCAAAAAATCATATCTCCGGTTCTATGTGACCGATTTTGATGAATGAGGGCTTAAACGAAAGATCTCACCAAATGCTACAACTTTCTAGAATATTTGAACTTCGTGGGACCAACACCAGGGGCGCCACAGTCGAAAAACCAATTTCAATATCACATAACCTCAATTATCTCGACTGTCGCTGAACCGATTTTGATGATTACTTTGACATAATTGTAGAGGACATTTGTCTCTACATTTCGTCCATACATCATTTTCCGGTCAGACTACGCTATCACTCCGATTTTGCCGTTTAAGTGTGAAAAAATTGATTTTTCCCATAATAACGCTTTGAAATCACTCAGATGCCAATTTGACTGCCTCTACTCCACCAAGACACTTAAAATAGGGTTTTAAATGGAAAGTCCCACAAAATACAACAATTCTTTGATATAGTTGAAGTTCAACAAATGACTACCTGGGGCACTCTGGATGAAAAAACGAGTTAAGAAACAAAAAATCTCGCTTATCTTGGCTTCTGAGTAATCGATGAGATCATGTTCTATGGGAAAATTATAGAGAACATTCTGGTCTACATTTCACCCATATATCACTTTTGTGCCAGTTCATCCAAATCCTTGATATTTTGGTTTAAATACAAAATTTGTATAATTTCACGAATTTGATTCAAGATAACTGAATGGCGACTCACAATTTCAGCTCTAAATCGAATTTGCATGCACTCCGAGTTAGCTCACGTTAAGAATCTCACCTACATAAGCCGGTTAGGATTATCTGTCCCTTTTCAATACTAATTGACATTTCTTGTTACTCTCTTTTAAGAAGGGTTGTTTAGAAACTTAGCAAGCTATTTATCGTCTTATTTTTATTAAAATTAGTTTTAATACGTTTAAAAATGAATTGATAAGTAGAGGTGACCTTGGCTCTTATTTTGGACAACTTGTTTATTAATTTGTCCAACTTGGCTGTAAATTTGGACAGCTAATCCGCCTCAATAGGATGCCCATTGTTCTTCATTTGATGAACCAATCTTACCAAGTCCTCTTCCTGTTCATGTAAGGGAAACGCAGAATGTAACAAGAGGCCCGGAAACTTTCCATATCATTCATTAAAGTGAGTTGACTTCGGTACTCCAAATACGTGCGGTTTCGCTCATTCCCTGACCTTTCCGGGAGCCTTTCAGGGCATTTCTCGCTACATCTCTTTCGTAGAGATGATGCTCCTTTGTTTCTCCAGGCATTTGTCCAACCTAGTCATCACAAAAGCTAAAACTTCACGAAATTTCGTGAGAAAAACACCTGTCCAAAATAAGGAGTATCGTATCACCTCACTGGTGAATGTCTTAAAACATTTCCCATTTTTCACACGAAAAATCTAATTCACAAGGCAAATCTCACTTCAGATCAAATGTACAAATCACCACTAACGTGAATCAACACAATATTCAATGAATATTCAATAATATCACTCAAGAAAAGCGAGGAAATATTGTTAGTACTTCACCACAGCTAATAAGACTAAGTAAAACACGAAGTTCTGTCATATTTCTCGTAAGCAATTGCTCGGACTGAATTTTCAACAAAGCAATTTCAACTCAAATCATATTCAAAATTTTACGTATTTAGTGTCAAAATCTTCTAAAAAGAACAAATATTTAGATAGAATTCATTATTCATCAAATATTGGAATAAAAATCCATCATTTTAATCAATTTATTTTTAGTGTCCAATGTTATCCTCAAACTGTCCAAAATAAGAAACTGGACAAAATTATGAGCCTTTCGCCTATATATAGACAAGATCTGTAAAGTTGCATCGCGCTAAAAAGAATTCTTTGTGAATAAAGCATGAAAAAAAATTTTTTTTTTACAGGTGGTTTTAGATATTGGATGCGGCACAGGAATTCTATCAATGTTTGCGGCTAAAGCAGGCGCTGCAAAGGTCTTTGCTGTGGAGTGTTCAAACATCGTAGACTACGCCAAAACAATCATCGAGGTGAACAATCTAGCTGATGTGATAACAGTGGTGAAAGGAAAAGTAGAGGAAGTCGAGCTGCCGGGTTGTACTCAAGTGGACATTATAATTTCGGAATGGATGGGATATTGCTTGTTCTACGAGTCCATGCTGGACACAGTACTCTTTGCTCGCGATAAATGGCTAAGACCTGATGGTATGATGTTTCCTGATAGGTGTAGTCTATTTATCACGGCCATTGAGGACCGTCAGTACAAGGATGAGAAGATCAATTGGTGGGATGATGTGTATGGATTCAATATGAGCAATATTCGTAAGGTCGCTATTACAGAGCCTTTAGTGGATATTGTTGACCCAAAGCAAGTAGTCACGAGTGCCTATCTCGTGAAGGAAATTGATTTGTACACCATTCAGAAGTCTGATTTAGACTTTGATACGCCATTTAGGCTGATTGTTAAACGTAATGATTTTGTTCAGGCATTGGTCACATACTTTACAGTGGATTTTACGAAGTGCCACAAGCGCTTAGGTTTTAGCACAGCCCCAGAAGCGCCCTATACGCATTGGAAGCAAACAGTTTTCTATTTCGATGAGTATATGACAGTGAAAAAAGCAGAAGAAATCTACGGTACGTTCCAGATGAAGCCAAATGCAAGGAACAATCGTGATTTAGACTTCACCATTGATGTTCATTTTAAAGGCGAATTGTCTGAAATGCACGAGAAGAATCACTACAGGATGCGTTAGATTTCTCATGACTCCTATTTGTTTTACATTCAATTATTTTTCCATACTCCCTTTGTCCACTACTAAAGCACCCTTTACAATGTATATGTAATATATTTTAAAGGATTAACAAAATATATATCTTTTGCAAGATGTATAATCAATCCATTGAAAATTGCAAGTTAGGTGCGTAAATTCAAAAATATATTTATAAAAATCACTGGATATTCATGTTTGAGACAAAAGATCCCTATTCTGTATGTATAGATTAATCTCAAGCGGAATACACTTTGATAACTTAATTTCTGATTAGAACTTAAGTAATAATTGTATTTTTTATTTTTACGAATGAAATATATAATCATATTCAAATAGGATAAGCTATGGTTTTCTTAATTTATTATATAAAAATAAAAGATGAGGACCATATAATTGGTGAGGTTCACGAGATATTTATTCTCTGAAGTCTGAAAAATTAAATATTAGTAAAGATTAAAATTTTTAACGGTGTTGGATTAGGAAAATGTAAATTTTGTGGTATGGTATGGTATGATGGCGTGGACAACGGCAACGGCAACCGCCGAGCACTCCTGCCCTGCCATCTTTCATCTCATACATGAAACATGAGTTGACATATGAGTCTGCGACACGGACGTGAAAATTTTCTAGCACTAATACAGGAGATTTGGCTGGACGCGAGTGATTCCGACAGCCTTACATAAAATAGAAGAAGAAGAAAAAGCACACAGGAGGAACTCATTTAATTTTAGTGAGAAATTTCAGTATAAAAAGTTATGTATCGTGTTCTGCACCAAGATGACTTGAAAGTCTGTAAGTATTATATCGAATGTGATAGTCAAAAGATTAGGTGAATGCAAAATTGCTGTTTATTAAATGAAATAAAAAGTATTATTGGTGAATGCTTGATGTAATTAGGGGTCGGTTACATGGTTCTAACAGCAGTGTCATTGGGGTTTATGGCACCGGGAAGTAATCGCAGGTACCTAATGGTTAAAATTTTCATTTTCATGAAATACGAAAATTGCTTTTATGTTTTTGTATTATTTGTCCGGGAATTTGGGCTTTCAGTCTTAAGTTTTAGGCAGGACCTTCTAAACATTCCCACACCACTTAACATTTGGTTTTTTGTTTTGTTTCAGCAGTGATTTCCCAAATTGCCCTCGGACAACTTGTGGGATAGAAAGAGTAAGCACGAAAAGAAGTGCAATCAGTTTTATTACAAACTGAAAATATAGCTATGAGAACGAAAAATTTCCTAATAATCCTGTGCTGCGTCATTGCCACGAGTCTGATACTTATTATCTTGGGACCCACAGGACAACAAAATCAGTCTATAAAAGACATCATAGATGGAACACACCAGCAATTTAAGGAGCTCAAGGTAATAACTAAATCAAATGTGAAAGAACTACAATCTTCTCTACAAGTTAACATTATATTGACTGAAATCAAAACTTCCTTAATCTACAAGATTTTGAAAAGATAATTTTTTATAAGATTTATTAATACGCGAGACAAAATCTATATCATTGTAAAATAACATTTATTTAAATCCCTAAATAGAACGCATACATGATTATTTTTAACTCAAAATGAAGGTCGAAAATGATGATTTTGTCTTATGCTTAAAAAAAGTACTTTTAAGTGCTTGCGGGGAACAAATTTAATTGATAATTGCCTATAATTTACAAAGTGGTAATATTAAATTTAGTTTTGACATGGGATTCTCACTGAAAAAGTGACTACACAAGTATGATTCTTATATGTACAGTGGGTGTCAAAAGTTTCTTTTGGAACCAGGTTTAAAAAGATGATAGAAAAATTACTTTTTAAAGTTTTTCTTTTTGAAAATGAGTTACCTGTAATGCGTAGATCTGATGTATTTAAAAAAAAAATATTTAATTTTCATATAAAAATAGTTTTCCATAAGTTGATTTTTTGATTCCGTCAAAAGTTCGTTGACTTATTTGAAAAAGTAAGGAGTTGAGGAGCAAGCAGTAGCCCAACGAAGTGAATGATGCTGCTGGTTGTGCAAGACTAAATTTTTATTCAATTGTCAATATATTAATTTGCGAATGAGGGAAATTGGAGTAAGGAATGGAGTGGGAAGAAGGTGGGACTGGAATATGGGAAGAAAGTTGCAAGGGATTTGCAACAGGTTTACACATTTCTATAACTTTCAATAGCCAATATATTCATAAAAGCTATAAAAGTCATGATAAATGATAAGAAATAATGTGTTTATTTATAATTTGGAGCAGAGGTGTGTAAGAACCGTTGAAACCGAATAAACGTCAAAATACGTTTCTTCAGGTAGCGTTTTAACCATACACGTGCAAGCTTCATTTGGCGTTTGTTCGGTTTGAAACCGTTCTTGCGCATCTCTGATTTAGGGTGAAACCGGCAAGTTACAGAAAGTTAAAATACAGTAGAGTCTCTCAAATCTGAATCTCTCAAATTCGAACGCCGTTTGGATTCAAAATGTCAATTGTGAGGTTATGTTAGAAAGTTCGTATTCTTTGGTGAATGTAAATCATATTTATGTGCTTCTTCCTGAATGTTTACATACTTTATGGTCGTGTAAAATGAAAAAGAAGTATGTTACCACTAAGACTTGCGAGAAAGTACGGGAATTTGATTCAAAGTACAATTTAATTTCACACAAATTTCGTTAGTTTTGAAAAAATCGTTCGAATTTGTGAGGTGAGAAATGTCAAAAATACCCCCCGAGCGTTCGAATTTAGGAGACTCTACTGTAAGGTAAATCGTCCAGAGATACTGACGGAATAAATCTGAGTCGTCAAATGCCAAATTTTATGCAAAATCTCCACAGGTTATATATAAAATAGTCAAATTTTACGGTGATTGATGAGGTACGAGTATACGAATACATTCAAAAGCCAGTAATAAGCCTAGATCAGTTTATAGAGGTGCGATTTCTTCATTGCAAATTTGGATTGTCGATATGGATGGACTCGAACTATATTTATACTTAAATAATGCAAATTTCGTTTAATAATTCATAAACTGTATGTAACTTATTATCGTTATTAATAAAGAAAATTGGATGAGATTAGAAATAACATAAAAGTATCTAAAAATCTTTAAAGTCGATTATCTCAGAACCTATCAGAGATAGAGGCCTCATACTTTACATCCATATAGAGGATTTAGAGCCTTTTTTAGGCTTGATATGTGCAAAATTTCATTTGAAAATGAATTTGATAAACTGATTCTGCGATAATGACTTATTATTTCATTAACCGTAATGATCATTGAAAATCCTTTAAGTCGATTATGTTGCAAACTATGAGAGATAGAGTCTTTGAACTTTACATCCGTTTAGAGTCTCCTCTTCAGGTTTGAGATGGACGAAATTTCGCATGAAAATGAAAAAAAAATTGGTCATTGAATGCTTTAGAAATTGCAAAACCACTTAGGGTAAGTGTGCCAAATTTCGGCATAGTTGCATGCAAGCGCCAAAGTCTCAAGTTTGAAATGTAATATTTTGAATACAAATTGATATTTTTAAATTATTTTCTCTGAAAGAGTGTTGCTTGGAACCTTGTAAAGAGTTTACCGTCTTTATTTACTCTAAAATCATTCTTAATACATTTTAAAATGAATAAAAATATAGACATTGCTTTGGTGCCCTATTTCGGCCACCTTCATTCTCATAGTTTCTCGCCCTTCGAGAATTCCTCCAATATCTTTTTCACGTCATCTCGTTTGTCGAAGTTACATTTTTTGTTATTCTGTTGTATTGTATAATCTCTAGAGTACGTAAAATCTAAAAGTTAATGGAAATTCGAGGAACAAAAAAGGTGGCCGAAATTACAAGCTGGCCGGAATTTGGCACACTTACCCTATAAACTTCAAAATTTAATTGTATCACGTTAAGTTAGTAGCATGTTTTTGATAATTTTGAATTACTTTTTCAAATTAGTCAACAAACTTTTGACGAAGTAATAATAATAATAATATTATTATTATTATTATTATTATTATTATTATATATATAGTCATGTAAATGAGTTTTTGTCCTAACTTCCTTTTCACAATTTCACTTTTCAGATATATACACCTGACAAAATTACCCAAATTGCTCTCAGACGACTTAGTCTGGGACGAAAAGAATAAGCATATCATTTTTACTGTAAAAAGACGTACTCTGGAATACCTAGGGGAAACCGGGGCAGAAGTAAAGGCGGGGTTGCAGTAAACACTGCAAGTCTTTTAATTAGATATTAGGTTTTAGAAGACGAGACCTATAGGTCTATTTTATCTACCCTTTTTTATCTACTAAGTCATATATGATTAGGTAGAAAAATAGGGTTCTTTGTCCACTGAAGAAATGGCCGACATAAGTCGTAGTAGTGCAGACATAAATATCAGTGTTTCGTGCTATCCCATGTTTACTACTGCTACTGCCCCATACTGCTAAATAAAGATACGATAAATGCTGATTTAATTGACGATGTAAAGTAATAAAATTGTTACTTTTTTTGAATTATATGTTAAAACATATTGACAAGAAAATAATGCCAGAAGAAATTATAGCCCAGTAATTTAGTAAGTTTAGACTTTCAGCTCTTTATTAATTTTGTAAAAATTATTAACTAAGCCGTAACTAGTAGATAATGTAACCAGTAGATGAAGATACTTTTTTTTTAATTCATCCATACTAAAGAATTCTGCAATTTTGCACGCGATAAAAATATGACAGAGATTCTTGTTCCCACACATCTCCTTTCCCTTCCAAAAACTACTCTTTGGAAAAATAACCAAACATAAGTCATGCATTCTTCTCTTATTCCACTCCTTTCCATATTTCCCTTCCTTCCTGGCCAAAAATGGTATTGCAATCAAGTGTCTTCTTCGATATAAATTATTCTGGGTGACCATGGTGTAGCCTAAGCTTATAAAATGTAGCTGATTTTGAAATCGAATCAACCAAGTTTTTAAACAATAGATCACTCGTTTAATAATCTGTATCTGAAGTTGAGATATATCACTTTAAACACTCTAATTTAGGAAACATTATTTGTCAATTCGTAAATATAAAAAGGTCTCCTAAGAACGAAAATGCGGTATATATTTTAACCCTCAGACTGTGTAACTGTGTTATCACACTTGCACATTAAAATTTTAATATGATTCACATTAATTGTCGCTGGTGAGGGTCCAAATGTGTAATTTGTGTGTTTGAATCATTTTATATTCAAAATTTTATCTATTTGTTGATAAAAAGGTAGACTTGGCCCGCAAAATTTCATATAAATTGATTTATAGCATTAATGCGATTTTCTCTTTAATTTTTTAATGTGAAAAATATTTATGCTTTAGGTAAATTTAAACTTATTTTTGCAGGCCAAGTCCACTTCTTTATCTTTAATATTAAGTGACTCAAAGACACAAATAACATATTTGGATGCTCACAAGCAACAATTAATGTGAATCACATTAAAATTTTAATGTGTAAGTGTGATAACGCCGTAAGACGGTCTTCACAAAAATCACATTTATTGCGAATACTAAGTTTTTATTTATTTAAAAGTGCTATAGTATCCTCGGTAATATATAGTATCATTAACATCTTTTGAAAATTTGAACTCAGTTTGACTCTTCGTTTAATTGCTATCCCCCGTTTTGTGTGACAGGTCAGAGAAAAAGCAACAAAAAATATTTGTGCAAAAAAACTCTTTTCCAATTTCAAGATAAATATCGATTTAAAGTTATCCGACTAAAATAAAATTATTTTTTACTGAAAGATTATGCCGTTCTACTTTAAATATTTTATTTGAAAAAAAAAAGAAATTGGAAAAGGAAAAATGTGAATTTTAGAAGCAAAAAGAGTTCAAAAAAATTATATTTTCTCACCTAGCACCCAAACTAAAAGAGATCATGAAGATGGATGGGTTTTTGACTTTTTTGGATCATAATTATCCTAGAAAACATTTTCTTACAAGTTTTTTTCGCATGTTAAAGAAAATACTGTTAGGGGGTTAATCATTAATTACTCATAATTAATTACTTATACTCTTTCCAATAACAAGTATTATTAAGCCAAGCTCCCTATAGCTCTTATTTATTTATTTATTTACTTATATCTTACTCTCAACAGGAACAACTCAGAGTATCCGATGAAAAGAAATTGGAGATTGAACCGAAGTTTTTGGGACTCCTCGGTTTTACACAGACAATTTACAATGGCACCAAATCAAATTTTTCTATAGTAACTTATGCATTGAAGGGTCAGGTGGCATCGGTGATCCTACTTGCACAAAATATGGCCCAACGCTTGCCCAATGAACCTCTGTTGATCTACGACCTGGGACTGTCAGACGAAGATTTCCGTGGTATCAGTGGATTTTGCAATAGTTCAAAGTGTTCTGTGATATCCTACGACTTGAGACTTTATCCCTCCCATGTCATGGACGAGGAGATGCATGCGTTTCGACCACTTTTAATCAAAGACGCCCTCATGCGGACACACACAGTGCTTTTTATTGAGAACAGCGTTCGAATGCGTGGTAGCAGTCACGATTTACATGATCTCCTGAAAATTGTGAACGAGAGTGGAAGTGGCGTGCTAGGATGGGTTACTAGGCAGGCTGTGTCTGCCCGAACCCATCCAAAAATGTTCGAATATTTTCAAGTGACGAAGGAGAGTTTTCTCTTCTTGCCCATGGTAGAGATGGATGTGGTCTTCTTCATTAGCACTCCTATTGTGAATGAAAGAATTTTATTGCCCTGGATTAAGTGCACGCTTACACCAGAATGTATTCATCCTATTGGTAAGTTTTTGTTTTCTGTATTATTCAATTTTACTAGTTTTTTTTTCGTTCAGTGTTCTAAAGCAATTTTTTTTTAAACCCTGCTTTGATCGTTAGTTTGTATTTTTCTTCTTAAGCGTAGAGTAGAGAAAGATATCTTATAATAGTCGTAATAAAATTAATTAAGATCCTAGCAATACAACCTTGACAACGCTCACTACGCATACTCCTAGTAATTAGAGAATAATGCTCAGTGCACAATAACTTTTGTTTGTAAATATGTTTACAAAATTTCCTATGAGAGTGAACTAGTGAACAAAAGTTATTGTGCGTTGGGCATTATAAAGGACGAGTGGCTACCTCACAAACAACACTGAGAAAATACCAGTCGTTGATTTTTGAATATTTAATTATATAGTTTTAGGCTCGTATTAAAAAAAAAACATGTAAGGTAAAGTACCCTCTAGTCGGCCAGTTTCTCAACTCGGTCAGTTGAATTATTTAACCAATTTTTTAACGTTTTATAGTCAACTTCTATGAAATTTTCACTGATTTACGTTATATATAATATAATACACCTTATAATGTTAAATCGGTAAGATCATATTATAACAAATCTAATTAAATTGAATAAATAGTCGCACTGGCCGAGTTGAGAAACAGGGTACTTTACCTTATATCAGCAGTTTCATTTTTAAAATGTTAAGGCATTAACCATTTGAATATTCATATTTCTTAACAAAAAATATTCGTAATCTTACCGAATGAATCCAATCGTTTTTTTAAAATGTTAAAATGTTATAAAAATTAGCCCAGTTCATACACTGTTCGGGGACGCGAGACGCGACCACCTCACAATAAACATGGTCTTTCTATGCATTTTTCAAAATTTTACACATATATGAACCAGAATTTAAGTATACAAACATTTTCAAATTTGTATTAATTGGCATACTTATTGTAAAATGACTAGCTAAAATGTGTGAAATTCGATTTGAAATACAATCTGTGTTTTTTTTACCAATATTTCAATTCTGAATAGGGTCTATCTCATTCCATCAAAAATTAATTAAATACTTCACATGGCCACTATAAAAATAAAACATTTTTTTACTTTCTTAACCATCAAAAGCCGTATATAATTTATAATTGTTTTACTTTTTTAGTTAAGCAACTCAAATAGTACGAATAGTATGAATTTTATGACCAAAAGATTGTTCTTGAAAGAAGAGTAAATTACTAAATCAATGTTGAAGTTTTGTGAATTTTCTTCTTTTTCATAATACTAATTAGATCGATTCATTAAAAATAATGTTGTCGAGAGTGCCAAAACCTGTTGGAGAATCATTTAAGGATCTTAAATCTAAAATCTGTCACAGTCACGATTACATTTTTTTAAATAGGGTAGAGTAAGCCCTTTTCGCCACCTTAAGGTTTTGTGCCCTTGTAATTCTTAAAATTTTTGTCGAAATAAAAAGAAATTTTCTGTACAAGTGCTTTGAAGCATTGTCTCTCTAATGAACCAGGAGACTTTTCGGGAATTTTTGGGCATCTAGTTGAAAAAATACATTTCCTGCAACAATGCATGTTTCAGTACTTTTCGCCACTTTGTAAACACTTTTCCGCCACTGTGTAAGCACTTTTTTGCCACTTGTTTTTAATTGATTTTTAAGAAACAGTAGCTTTTGAAAACCCGCAAAAGTACATTGCACAGTACTTTTCTTATTTAACACCTATATTAGACAATTATTAGAGTATTTCGAATGATTTTTTGCACATTTTTTGTTTGCGACAAAAATCAATTGACAATTACGTCTGTTTCAACTAAATTCCGCGAGGTGCGCCACTTGTAAAATGCTTGGAAAAATGAGTGGCGAAAAGTACTTACACAACAGAAAAAAGTAAGCCCTATTTCACCACATCCGTATTTCTTTATTTTTTTGGAAAACATTATTAAATAATGATATTAGAGCGAAGCTTAATTAATAACAAAGTGACTTTCAGTGAAAAAATATCAAATACTGTACTGCAAAAACATAAAATATTGCAAGACAATTTGTCTGAGCGTTGACAAGTTTATTAAGAACTCCATATTTTTTTGGTGACTGTTCACCTTGTTGACAATTTCTTCAATTAACTTGCAAATAATCTAGTCGGTGGAGCACCAGTTATGGTTTTCTGATCCGTTGGACTAGAGGTTACGAAGTAATAATCATTTCGTAGTTCCATGAGCTCATAATTCCCTGAAAAAGTGATTTTATTTGTAGGTGGCGAAAAAGTGCTTACTGGCGAAAAAGTACTGACTCTACCCTATGTATTTTTTGTTTTTTGGTGTTTACCAAAAGTCAAAAATTCATTCTGGTTTTAATTGTCTTATGTTAATTCTATTGAACTTAACTGGCATGTAATTTCATTGTCCTACAATCCTTCTAAACATAATCAGGTCAGGATTAAAGGTGAGTTTTTTTTTAGATTTTTCAATTACCTTTCATTACATAGTAAGTCCTTGACATGTTTAGAAGGGTTGTAATGGACGAAATGACGCTTTATTTATGCTCAATAGAATTATCATAGGACAATTAGAACCAGAGATTATAAAATTTTAAATTTTGGTAAACATCAAATAACAAAAATATGCATATTTTAAAAAATCTAAACATGACCGCGACAAACGGATTTCAGATTTGAAAAAAAAGATAAATTTTGTCGCACAGTGTACATATGTGGGTATTCTGAAATAAATATAATCAAATATGAAAGAATTCTGAATAAATTAATAGTAATTGTAAATAATTTTTGTATTTTAACTCATTTTTTTTAAAGTTTATAAACTTTATTGAGTCAATTTACTAATAATGCGTCTCTCGACTTGAACCATTATTTGTCAGTCGTGGATCCAAATCTGCCTGGTTTCTTTTGAGCATTGTCTATTTATAAATATACAATACATTTCCCACATATTAATTTTATTTTTAAATTTTCTATTATCGCAATTTAAGCAAAAATTAAATTTTAATTAGAAGTCGGGAAACGTAATGTAGGAATTTTCAGACAAGTTTAGAAATAAAATGCAATCTTGAATAAAAAAAATACATTTTTGAGATTAGTGAATCTTATGGAGGTTTTCTGAACTTTTAATGTAGATTTAATGTAATGTAGATTTTCTTGATATTCATTATAATATTACAGTCGAGTTTCTCAAATTTGAACGACGGTTGTGTTCAAAATGTAAAATTTGAGGTTATGTGAGGAAAGTTTTACGTGGAGTATGAATTACAGTAGAGTCTCTCAAATCTGAATCTCTCAAATTCGAACGACGTTAGAATTCAAAATGTCAATTGTGGGGTTATGTTAAAAAAATCATATTCTGGATGAATGAAAATTCCAACAAATTCCAACAAATTGCAACAAATTCCATTTATTTCACAATAAATGACATTTATATATTCTCTAAAGGCTCGAAAGTTATTAATCATAATTTAGGGAAAGTGAATTTCATATGAATTCCGTAACGTTTTTGAAAATATTGTTCAAATTTGAAGAGTGAGTATACCCCCCCCCTCAAATGTTTAAATTTGAGGAACTCTACTGTATATGTACAATGCTATTTCTATTTTTATTTCGGGTACTCAATGGGTCAAGTGGTAGAGCACTCGCTCTATGATGCAAATGTCTCCGTTTCGAATCCCCTTTAGGTCACCAGTAATTTTTCTGGCGTTAAAAGTCTTCGGATTGCATCCAGTGAGCTTTCACTGCACTTGATTCCACGGGACATGGGACTGACAACCCCATCCCGTACAAGAATAAATAATAATGTATGTCTAGAAAACCCCTTGCGGGAAGGCCTTGTTTCTTCATGGAATGTTGTGCCAGCCAGCATTATTATTATTATTATTATTATTATAGTTTCTATTCGATATAAATGACTTTCAAATCGCAGGTATACATAGTCGGATCTAGATTTCATTTACTATTATTGAAATGACACAAGACAAATGTTATTATGAGTTATAGCGGTTATAGCTCTTTCATCCCTCTTAGCTGATTTTCAAGGTTAAATCAACATTACTGTTCAGATTGTACTTATTTATGTACAATTCTTAAAACTTTAAAATTGTGTTAAAAATCTCTCATGAAATAATTATTTGAGCTTTTATTATAAATTTTACTTATTTTATTTGGAATTTTTGTAAGGTATCGAATAATATGGAATAAAAATAAAATACGTTACAGACCACAACACAAATTAGAAGAAAAATTCCAGGAATGTTTGAACAAACCGGTAGTAGGAGCTCTGTGCGATTTTTTTTCCCATTTTTCCAAATAGCCCTTGGCTCGGAAGAAGTGGTATTTTTTCCTCTCTCAATTCTGTTGGGTCTATTCCCAAAGCAAATGTAACAATGATACTGTAACAAATAACATACAGCCCGCGAAGGGACATTTCGATCGTTTAGTCCTGGAGGTTGGAATAACCGGTAAGACGGTGATGAACGCTTGGGAATGGGGCTAACAAGACGAAATGAGATTAAGAAAATTAATTGAATTAAAATTGAATTTTTTCTTCATAATTACTTTTTTTTTCAAAACTTCTTCATATAAAAATGTTAGTCGAAATAGAGACTACAAGTAATTAAATAATTGTGATGATTTTCCAGGGGCTCAATCTGGTGGTTGCAAATTCAATAAGAAGCCACAGTATCGATATTCAGGATGTCATGGTTACGATGCATCTGCCTTCAATATTGTACTGGGATTAACATTTGGTTTCGATGAGAAAAAGTACTCCATTTTTGAACCAAATACGTTCTACATGGAGTCTCTCGAACAAGCAACCAAAACATTAGAAAATAAACGAAGAAATATGAGTGATACTTCAGAACATCCGTTTACAGAAGATTAAAGTTAGAAAAATATGGTTCTGTTTTACCACAAATCACATTGTGTTATATTTCATTTTACTATAATGCATACGGAAAATTTTATACGGAAAAAATTATAAAGAAAAACCAAAAAAAAAGATCTTAATAAAAATATCTGTAAAAAATTTCTGATTCCTTTAACATATTTCAGTATATATACAGTTTTCTCTTTTAAGCCCAAAAATTAAGTTGATTTAAGTAGTCATCGGGTGGATCTACATCATTATTTATAGACATAAGACACTTTGTAACAACTCGCAAAAATCTTCATTTTTTTTTAAATGAAAGTTTGTTCCAAAAACTCACAAAAATTATAAAATTAATGATAATACTATGATTTTTTAAAATCTATTTTCATATTTTTTTATATCGAGCTCTATGTATATAAAATCATGAATTCGCTGTAAACACACTCCAAAATCCCTGCGTAAATCTAGAGAAATTCTTAATTTTGCATTGAATTTA
>NC_077222.1:44143012-44209601 GCF_024763615.1 Phlebotomus papatasi | reverse complement strand
ACCAGTGATAAGCCCAGAAATCTAATTTCGAGGTCACCTGTAAAAAACCTCAGCTACCATAAGTTTATCTGGGCTAATCACTGGTCATTTTTTATTTTAAATAGTCTGAGAGTGCAGAAGGTCAACAAATAAAAGAAAGTTCAGTAAAATCGATTAATAAACATTAGAAATAAAGCCCAGTCAATTTGAATATAGTGAGGGTCGGAGAACAGTGGGGACGGAGGCGACACACCGTTAGAAAGGTCTCGATCTGATGTAAGATATACTAAAAACGAAATTCGTTGAAGTCGCTTTATAAACATCGAAAATACAGTACGGTCAAGACTTTTTTAACCGCTTGTCGATATCTTTCACCGTTTTCTCTCCACAAGTTTTTACAGGACGAACGGGATGGACGTCCACGAAAATCGCTTTTTAGCTTATATTATATTCGTGATCTATAAATGTCAAAACGGTGTTTCATAATTCGGTGTTTCACAATTTTTTGCTGTTTTTAATTTTTTTTTCATTGACCCTGTTTTCATATTTACTCAAATTCCATGATTCTTTTTCTTTTTAAAACAGTGCTTCACAATTTTTTTGTCACCAAAAGACTAACTTCTACCATAAATTTTTCACGATTCTTTTTTTTTAGTTTTTTTAATAATCATTTTAAATTAAAAAAAAATTTAAACGGTCTCTAAAATTGTATACAAAAGACGTACAAAAAAACCGATCTTTAACCCTCTAACCGTTAAGAGTCACTGCAGGGTAGCATCATAAAAATCGTATTTACAGCGACAATAATGGTTTTATTGATTTAAAATTGATGTAGTGTCTTCGGTAATAGTCTTATTAACATCTTTTGAAAGTTTGAACTCATTCACATCGAACAGACTGGGCTTTTTTATATGGTCATTGCTTTTTTACTTCTTCATTGCTTTTTTACACGTGGAAAAAATATACAAAGAATTGCGGCATCAAACCAATTTTTGCATCAATTTGATCTTTTTCCGTTCTCTGAGACAATATTCTGTAAAAAGAAAATGATATTTTAGTAAAATTAGCCAAATTTAAATACCTTGAACAAAAAGCAAAAAGCAATTGCCCGGTCAATTGCTTTTTCTTGACACTTTCATATTACATAGTCCGTTAACATTCTCTATTTGAATTCACTGTTCGAAATTTCATCGACCACCATCGAAATCAGCTGATGCCAGGAAAAATCAAAACAAAGGAAATTTTACTCATAAAACTCTTGTGAAAACTTTTGAAATACATTTAAAATGAGTCTAGGCTTAGTGAAATTAAAGTTTAGTATAAAATACATGTGAATAATGTGAATTACATTGTTTTGAACAACTGAAAATATTTCCCGCCTTGGACAATTTACTTACACTAGATGGCGCTGTTCTCAGTGAGTTATCTAATCGAAAAAAATGAAGGTGTCATATCACTTCTCCATTGCTTCTTTGAAAATCGATTAAAAGAGCAATGGCCCAGTCTGTTCAATGCTATTTTGACACTTCGTTTAGTTGCTATCATCAGTTTTGTGTGACAGGTCAGAGAAAAAGCAACAAAAAAATTTTGTGCAAAAAAACTCATTTCCAATTTCAAGAAAAATACCAATTTACAGTTATCTGTCTAAAATAAATTTATTTTTAACTGAAAGATATGTTATTCTACTTTGTAAATTTTAATTAAACAACTTGAAAGAAATTAAAATGTAAATTTGAGAAGCGAAAATGGTTTCTAATTTTTTTTTATATTTTCGCACCTGGCGCCCAAACTAGAACAGATAATGAAGATCGGATGGTATTTTTGAGTTTATTGGACCATAATTAATCTAGAAAAAATATCTCACTACTTCTTCTTGCATATTTAAGAATTGGACGTTAGAGGGTTAAGATCATGTAAAAAACACGCACAACTCAATCGTAAAATAGTTAAGAATGCACTTAAAATCACGCACAACTCTTCACAACTCAATTACATCACAATTCAAACGGTCTCTAAGACCGTTTTGTGATTGTGCTGTACGTGTTTTGCACACGATTTTATAGAGAGCGTTTATAAAATAAAAAGAAAAAAATTAAAACGATTTATTTAAAAAACTAAAAAAGCACCGTGAAAAATTTACGGTAAAAAGTTATTCTTTTGGTGATAAAAAAAAATTGTGGAGCTGTGGGTTCAAAAGAAAACCATTATGGAATTAGAGTAAGAAAACATGTCGGAAATTGTGTCGGATTTCACAAAAGCTGAAATTGTAATCTCAACTAAAATTCTGGGAGTCGTTTTTTGAAAAGGGAAAAATGTTCTAAATAACATTGACTTATGGCGGGGAAAAGTTGTCGAAGACCGAAAGTCGATATTTCTTACCGTTTGACCTTTAGCCGTGTCGCGAATTCGAAAAGAATAGATTATATTATATATGTGCAAGAACCGTGTGAAACCGAACAAACACCAAGCGAAACGTACGTCAATGGTCAAAACGCTACCTGAACAAATTTATTTTAACGTTTATTCGATTTCAAACGGTTCTTGCACATCTCTAGATTATATATAACTGCTCTCTCTCTCTTTGAGTTCGAGGAGTAAAAAAAGTTTGGTCACTTTCTCCCAGAAAACTTTATCATATGTATGTTCCTCTATGCAGAATTAGGAAACTTTTATTAAATCATATGCCAATTGGATCTTGTTCAAATTTTGTCAAAAGTATTTTTCATACAAAGTGTGAGAATAAATTTTGGCAAACTGAGAAAGAACATCCTTTCAACACAGAAATAAGTTTATCCATTTTACAAACCTTATTACAACTAAATTGACTAAAATTTACAAAAAAAACTTATACAATCCACTTTTTTCAATTTGTGACACAGCTTCAGGCCAAACAGTGGGAGATATCGACTTCAGGTCTTTGATGACCCCCCAATAAGTCAATACAGTCAATATTATATAGGACAGTTTTTGTTTTTCTTTTCCGCTCCACCCTCTTCTACTTCTACTCCAAAACTATGTTTTTTTGTTTATTTCGAAAACGGCTGCTTTAATTCTGGATTATATTTTGGAGTTAGTTAAGGTGAATATTTCATCGTTAGACACCTATGTTCGAAAAATAAAAAAATTCTATATCGAATTTCCGAAGGTCAAGTTTGGAGAACCTATATTTTTCAACCGATTCGCTTAAATTTGGAATTTATTGAAAGATCTCGAAATTTGCAAATTTCCAATGCGACTGCATTGGACTGAGTCGATAAGTAGCAGAAAATGATATACCTTACTCAGATCTACTCTTTTACTTGTCCATATGCTTGTTATTGGACACTCAATATGTCAAGTCAGTCAAGTAGTAGAGCACTCGCTCTATGATGCGAGTTTCCCGGGTTCGAATCATCTTTAGTCACCAGGAATTTTTCTGACGTTTAAAGTGTTCGGTTTGAGTTGGAGAGTTCTTTCTCGTGAGTTCTAGCATTTCGCAAAGCTGGGATATTTTACCCCATATCTTTTTAGAGTAGTTCTCTCTTTAATTCCTAACCACTCCTAATATTCTAAATTACGTGCGAAAGAATCAGCTTTTAAATCAGCTGTTCGTGTGCGACGCATCAAACAAATTGTTTATATTTTCGTTCGTAAAAACTTTCAAGTAAAATGTGAAAAATATGTGTAAATATTTAAATATTTCATGTAAATTCTTATATGAAAGACTTTCAATATTGCTTGTACACTACATTCAACCAATTATCTGCCACATCTGTCCCTTGCATTTATTTTTTCTAAATTTCCGTGGTTAAAATATTTCTCGTTATATCTTACTTGTTATCGCAATTGGAGAGATATAATATTTTCCCCAGATTTTGCAGCGTAGATAATTTAAGATGATATCTTGATGGTATGTCATAACAACTGAAGCTCTTTGGCCCTCTGATCTCTGATGATCTTTCCTGGATTCTGGAGATTACTGATTCAACACATCTTTGTTGTAGAGTAGTAGAGTAGTTTTTTAATTCTGCTACTGTTGGTTCACCAATTAGGTTAGAAATTCTTCAATGAAATGCATTGTGTCTCCTTCCGAGAGTGGACAGTTTGTAGTGAAGAAACTGCAAACTTACAGTGAGTACAGGCTTTCAAGTACGTAAAAGCAGTTTGACGAAAAAAACCCAATTTTATTTTTTTACGGGAAATAAGGAAAATACATTTTTAACATCAGGAAAGATTCCTCATGTACTCAGAACCTAAATAGGACCCATATCATTACAAAAATCCATATTTTTTTCTCTTAACCCTGTAAGGACGATAAGGTAAAAAATCGGGGGTCAGAAAAAGTCGCTTTCTTTAACTTTTTAGAGCAAAGCATAACATTAAAAGATAGTAGGAAAAATTTCATTTTTGGGTCACCGGTGACCCAATTGTCCTTAAAGGGTTAAAACACGAAAAATTCTCATTATGGCCCAATACAATTTAACAAATAATTTAAAAATTCGATAATAAATCGAAAGACGGACTCTTCCCGGACATTTTGAGGCATCTCTTAGACTCCTCTATAGGAGTGGGGCCCTAAGGTGACCACAAACGTACTTTAAAAATTCTAAATGTTACTGCTCGAACTTAAAGAGGAAGCAGTCATATAATCGCATTTTTTCAACTTCTCACCGCATTGGAGCTTAAATAGTAAAAGATATCAATTTCCGGTCTTCAGTTACCCCCAATCCAATAAAATTTTTTTTTCTTTTTCTCCAAAACCCCACACCATCCCCACCAATACCATGTTTTTTGGCTTATTTCGAAAACGGCTCCCACGATTTCATTATTTTTTGAATATGTTTTGGAGCTGGGCCAAGCGATCGTTTCTTCCAAACGTATCTACAACCTAAAAAAATCGCCATTTCGATTTTTTCAAAAAAAAAAATAAAAAAAATTCTTTAGAGGGTCTATTTTTCAACCGATTTGGTTAAATTTAGATTTTTTTAGGAAAGGTATTGAAATTTCCAAACTGATTGCAGCGGTCGTAATCGATAATGAATCGGTAATGAAGAGGGAGTCTGAGGGATGGCTTAAAATATTCAGTGA
The DNA here is from genome assembly GCF_024763615.1 of Phlebotomus papatasi. Lineage (NCBI taxonomy): Eukaryota > Metazoa > Arthropoda > Insecta > Diptera > Psychodidae > Phlebotomus > Phlebotomus papatasi. The sequence continues at coordinate 44,204,555 of NC_077222.1, read as the reverse complement.
GAGTCCTCCTACCAATCCTGAGAGTTTGGTGCAATGTCAATTGAATTTTGAATTTTCCCATAATAAATACAAAAAAAAAAAAAACTTGAAAAATTGAATTTGTAAATTGAGGCCACTGTAGGGCTCCATTCCTATAGAGGAGTCTGAGAGATGGCTTAAAATATTCAATAATGCCAGCTTCAAACTGGCGGTTTAGCCCAGTTCCCTAAGGTCTCAAAAATCTAAATCACAAGCTTTTTTTCTGATAAGAAATAAGAGGACTTAAGCCAAATGGCTAAGCCTTAGGTTTGAAGCCCATATAAGAGTCCCCTCCTACCAATCTTAAAAGTTTGATAGAATATCAGTTCAATTTGCAATTTTCCCATAACACATAAAAAAAATACTTAGAAAAATTGAATTTGTAAAGTACGTTGTGGTCACCTTTGGGCCCCACCCCTATAGAGGAGTCTAAGAGATGCCTCAAAATGTCCGGGAAGAGTCCTTCTTTTGATTTATTAAAGTTTCATTTCGCATTTTTTTAATTCTTTGTTAAATTGTATTGGGCATTGGGCCATAATGAGAATATTGTATGTTTTAAGAGAAAAAATACGGATTTTTCTAATGAAAAGGGCTCCCACTTGGGTCCTGCGTACATATGAAAATTTTCCTGATGTTAAAAATCCATTTTTTTATTTACCGCAAAAAATAAAAGAGTTTTTTTCGTCAAACTTTTTTAACGTACTTAAAAATTTGTCCTCACCGGAAGTTTGTAGTTTCTTCAGGGATATGGTCAATTACTGAACTAGACTCAATATTGATTGATGTTATCTTCACAATCTTCGCCGGGAATACAGATCCAGATCCATGATTCTATTCGCATCTCGAAACGACTCCAAGTCTTTCACCACCGCTAAGCATTAGACGGGAGCTAGCCTCAGAGTGCCTCCCTGGTGGAAATTCTCAAGATTTTGGTTGGCATTCGGACTGAACCATGCACTCGCAGTTTTGCTTCTTGGAACCAGCCCCAAAATCACACACCTTTTCCAGCGATCGCACATTTCTTGAGGTCAGGATGATGCGAATCCGATGGACTGATCCAACTTCAGTTAGAGGTTTTTGATGTCTTTTCAAACAGCAACAGCAGCAGCCGCAGCAGCCAACATTTGAGATGCCTTCTGATCGAGATATTTACATTGATTTTTTTACTTGACGAGATTTTCCTTGCTAAAGGATGTCACATCAAACACACCTACAATATTGGTCTCATGCGTCTCATGTATGAGGGCAGATCCTGATCCTGAACACTTTCTGGCAAATATTTTTTACCCGCAAAGCCCGCAAGTTTTCACGAACGAAATTATACACAATTTGTTTGACGTGCCCCGCACATGAACAGCTGATTTGACAGCCAATTCTTTCGCGCGCATGATTCGCTTAATTTGAACGTAATTGGGAGTATTGGGAGTTGTTAATAATTAAAATGAAAAATAAAAAGTGAAATTTCTGATACAATACATTAAGTGAATTTAGGGAACTTAGCTTTAATGAAAAAAATAGAATATTTTCGAAATAATTTGGTTCAGCGACGGCTCTGTGGAAATGTCGTTGGACTTGTCGGATAGCTCTATAGGGATTGAGCCACAAATACTGTTCAGCTCAGACCGCTCATTGAATTTTGCAATTATTTATGGATTTTTTCTCTATTTCATTACAAATTAATGATTCTACTCTTTTTAAATAGGTGTCTTAAACATGCAATATTAAAATGAGCCTTTTTTTATACATTATACACACTCACCTGTGAAACGTGACTTTTCTGGGGTTTCTTGTGGAAGAAACACCACAGAAAGCTACAATACACTTCATGTCTTTCCTAAAAAGAAAAATTACACTTGATTTTCACAATTTTCATTGATTTTTTATCACTTTTTCTCACTTTTTTAGAGCTTAGATTTTCACAACAGCCTCATAACCTTGAATATTGCCGACTGCGCGGACTGCGCCATTACTAAGATACAAAAGTTCAATTTTTAGACACAAGAGGCGCTCATATGTGGCGCTCTTAATAACTTTTCCGAGATTTCGGAATGGCTTCAAAGAACTCCATATAAAAAAAAACAACTTGCCGGGGGGTTGGATGTAGCCCATTGACTCAATTTGAGCTGAATAACTTTTGATTTGTCATTCCAATCGACAAAATCTGTTTTTCAATTATAGTATTCATTAGTGAAAAACAGTATTCTTGTGAAGTTCGTAGCGTTCATAGCTGTTCTCTTTCTCTCAATAGAAAATGTCTCAAAAATTGGAGAAATGCAGTTTGATACTACAAGAAGGGACCGTTCTTCACAGCGAAAGCATTGGTCATCGTGATGTGGACGGAGAAGTGGTTTTTACCACAGCCATGGTGGCTTATCCGGAACAGATGTCGGACCTCTCTTTTGAAGGGCAGATTCTCGTATTCACGTACCTCCCTTATTGGCAATTATTGTGTCCCGAGTGAAGGTGAGTATAGTAGGCTATGCATTAAGGTGTCTACACATTGGAGCTGATTTCATCAAGAATTATTTCAAGAATTTTTTAAAGAAAAATTCATATTTTTGAAGGAATTTTTGAAGAAAAATGCCTCCACATTGGGTTTTTTATTTTCCATCAAAAATTTTTTTGACAGATTGCCATCATTTCCAAGTCTCTACCTCTTCTGACTGTTTTTCACGAAAATTTGTTGTTTCACTACTGGAAAAAGTGAGAAAAGCGTTTGGTGAAGTTCCTTGGGATAGTATTTAGTGAATTTGTGAAGAAAATCTTCTAAATATTCAAGGGAATAGTGTTTTTCTTGAGATGTCGTTCCTGGTGGAATCCAACCCAGCCTTGAAGGAACATTTCCTGTGATTTTCCTCCAGAAATTGCCGGAAGTTAATCCATCTGTGTATTCTTGAGGTGTTCCACAGTACAGTGGCCTCGTACTCCATGGATTGCAAGATGGATGGAAAGGAGAAAATTTACGGGCACTTTGGAATCTCTGCCTTGGTTACCAATCAAAACAAGAGCTAACCAGAGCCACCGAGGAGATCTCAATGCAAACGAGAGCTGTCCGGAGCTACCAGAAGCCATCACTTGAACCCCCAGAAGAACATCAGAATGATCTTTTATATCATTCACTTTCTCAACCACTAGGAACTCTGTGGGATTGCTTCCTTTCGAGAACATCAGAACTGGATAGCCACATGCCTTCAATTCCTCATGTCAATGGAACATGGAACCCAGTAAATAAATCAGTAGTGGAATTATTTTGGAACATCCATGGAATTTTCACAGGAATATTCTTCTATTATATTAATTTAAAAAAAAACTACATTTTTTACATAATAGAGATCCTTTATGTATTTTTTTTTTATTTATTAAGGGGTCCATCTGGAAGATGTTTGCCCCGCTTTTATGTAATTTCTAATGATTATTTATTAAAAATTCCTACTTTTAATAACATAATGCAATGTAAAGGACTTTTAATTTAGAAGATTACGTGGATTTTTAAATATTTAGGTTTGCTTATTTTTAGTAGTAGAAAATATATCTGATGTGGGGATGTTATAATATAATACAAGCGGTTTAAAATAAATGAACTAAAAAAAATCTAGTGTTAAGAGCAGTTTCCCAAAAATTAAATAAAATTTATTTCAATTTTAATTTCGCATTAAAATTCAAATAAGAGACAGCCTTTGAAATTTATTGTCTTTTTTGATCAGTAAAAAGTTTCATTCAAGTTTTTAACGCTTGTGGAAAGGATTTTATCAATATCAGGAGGATTTTTTTATGAGATCTTAAGATTATTTTTCAAAAATTACACTTTAAGACTCCCAAAAAATCTAGTTTTGAATCTAGTCCTTTACATTTCATTATGTTATTAAAAGTAGGAATTTTTAATAAATAATCATTAGAAATTACATAAAAGCGGGGCAAACATCTTCCAGATGTACCCCTTAATAAATAAAAAAAAAATACATAAAGGATCTCTATTATGTAAAAAATGTAGTTTTTTTTTAAATTAATATAATAGAAGAATATTCCTGTGAAAATTCCATGGATGTTCCAAAATAATTCCACTACTGATTTATTTACTGGGTTCCATGTTCCATTGACATGAGGAATTGAAGGCATGTGGCTATCCAGTTCTGATGTTCTCGAAAGGAAGCAATCCCACAGAGTTCCTAGTGGTTGAGAAAGTGAATGATATAAAAGATCATTCTGATGTTCTTCTGGGGGTTCAAGTGATGGCTTCTGGTAGCTCCGGACAGCTCTCGTTTGCATTGAGATCTCCTCGGTGGCTCTGGTTAGCTCTTGTTTTGATTGGTAACCAAGGCAGAGATTCCAAAGTGCCCGTAAATTTTCTCCTTTCCATCCATCTTGCAATCCATGGAGTACGAGGCCACTGTACTGTGGAACACCTCAAGAATACACAGATGGATTAACTTCCGGCAATTTCTGGAGGAAAATCACAGGAAATGTTCCTTCAAAGACTGGGTTGGATTCCACCAGGAACGACATCTCCAGAAAAACACAATTCCCTTGCATATTTAGAAGATTTTCTTCACAAATTCACTAAATACTATCCCAAGGAACTTCACCAAACGCTTTTCTCACTTTTTCCAGCAGAAAATAACAAATTTTCGTGAAAAACAATCTTGAATCGTGATGGTTTCCTTCAAGAATTCTGTCAAGAATGACTTTGATGAATTTTATTCCAATGTGTAGCCGATAATTTCTTTCAAAAATTCTTGATGGAAATTTCCTTCAATTGGATATGATTTTTGAAGAAATTTGTCTACACATTAGACAAATTTTCTTCAAGAATCCATCTTTTTGTCAAAAATTTTCACCAATGTGTAGGCAATTTTCTTGAAGAACATTTCTTGAAGCTCATTTTTGATAGAAATTTCTTATAATGTGTAGACACCTTTAGTGAAAAAACAGTATTCTTGTGAAGTTCGTAGCGTTCATAGCTGTTCTCTTTCTCTCAATAGAAAATGTCTCAAAAATTGGAGAAATGCAGTTTGATACTACAAGATGGGACCGTTCTTCACGGCGAAAGCATTGATGGTCATCGTGATGTGGACGGAGAAGTGGTTTTTACCACAGCCATGGTGGCTTATCCGGAACAGATGTCGGACCCCTCTTTTGAAGGGCAGATTTTCGTATTCACGTACCCCCGTTATTGGCAATTATTGGTGTCCCAAGTGAAAGCAAGTATAGTAGGGATAGTAGGCTATGCATTAGTGAAAAAACAGTATTCCTGTAAAGTTCATAGTGTAATTGTAATAATAATAATTGTAATAGTTGTAATTGTACAATTGTAAAATAATGTGTTCTTTTTCATATTTATATGAATATATATATATACAAATATTCTTGGATTTCTTTGTTCGGCCCAAACGTCATCTTGTCGTTACATGTTCGTTTCCATAGCTTTTCTCTCTTTCTTTCTCATTGTGGATTGGATGCAACGGTTTTCTTTCCCTCACGCTCTGCGACAATTTTTTTCAGCTGACCAGTTATGATTTGAGGAGATTTTTAAAGTATTTTTCACGCGTTTATCAATGAATTAGGAAGTCTTTACTTTTAGGCCATAGTAATTCGGAAGATTGCGTAAGTGAAAGTGTTTATTTAAGTTCAGAAATTCTATATAGAGTTGAGATATGTCTCAGAAAGTGTTTAACACAGTGTTACTACGGACTAGAGGTAGTTGGACATTTTGCTTGATTTGTGTAGCTCTCTTGGGGATGTCTACCGCAAATAAGGAGAGCATTTCCAGCCTTGAAGTGACTGATAAAACAGAAAATCAGGAAAAAATGCTACAAAATCTCAATAAAACGGTTCATATGAAGCATGCAATTATTAGGATTGATGGATTTCGAGTGGAACAGTCTGAGAAAGAGCCACGAGTATCTGATAATGGGATACCTGAACTTATGAGTGATACTCAAGTCCTGCTAAGGATTTTTGGCACTGGGTTTACGGACAATATGGAGATTGTGCTAACCAGTAAACCCAACCCGTTTGGAGGGCCATGTCTTGTGACATCCACTGAGGCTTTTCCCATAATACGTGGTTCTGTAACCAACAGAACCGCTCTTGTGCACATTATCGTTCCACATGTTTCGGGAGATTTGTTTTTCTGTGCTAAAGAATCTTACAATGGAACAACTGTTGAGGTAAGTTTTTTTTGATAATTATTATTTTAGAAATCACGAAAATATTGTACAATTTCAAGAGAATTTCTTTTTTTTTATAGTCAGCAATTGGAACAGCGCCATTTGTTCATCAAGGTATATGCGATTGGTTGCGATTGAGGACTTATGAGAAAATTCTACCTCTTTGGGTATCCTTGGTCATCATCGGTGTATGCTTGATGTTTTCTGCTCTCTTTTCTGGGTTAAATTTGGGTTTAATGTCATTAGACCGAACAGAATTGAAGGTGAGAAGTGCGTTTATTTTAGTTTTCATTTTTAATGCCGCATTGGAGTTATTATTAATTATCATTATTTATTATTTCTGTAGATTTTAAGAAATACAGGAACAGAAAAGGAAAAAGAGTATGCTAGTAAAATTCAACCTGTTCGAGATCATGGAAATTACCTTCTGTGCAGCATTCTCTTAGGAAATGTTCTAGTAAATTCTACATTTACTATACTCCTCGATGGATTAACTTCGGGTTTAATAGCAGTGATTTGTTCAACTATTGCTATTGTAATATTTGGTGAAATTACACCACAGGTAATAACTTTTACTCTAAGACTAACTTTTACTCTATAATATAATCAATATATCAGGTATTTTATAGTACATTTCATTTGTATATGTAGGCCATTTGCTCGCGACATGGTCTAGCTGTTGGTGCCAAGACAATTTATATAACTAGGGCTGTTATGCTCATCACATGGCCACTATCCTATCCTACATCAAAAATTCTTGATTTACTACTTGGAGAAGAAATTGGAAATGTCTACAATCGAGAACGCTTGAAAGAGTTAGTAAGGGTAAGATTGTGAAACTAAGAACAGTTTTATTAGTTTGTATATCTTATCTTTAAATCACAACGTCATAAACTGATGTAAACGACAAATTTGTTTAGACTTGCGACGTGATTTTATAATCTGACCATTTAGCGAAAAACATCCATCATCTAGTGACTCAACTTTAATACTTATGTCACTATTACGGATTTTGTTTCTTTTATTCGTCATTCAAATTTTATTTTTTACCAAACAGATAAAAAAAAATAGATCGATAGTTGCGACACATTTGTGACAGCTTATATATTATTAGTTTCCTACAGATTAATTAGATGAATTTTTTGAAAAGAAAAAAAAAATTTATCCATTATGGGAGCGCGGGGAGTCGCCCTCAAACACGCGTCTTAACGGTCACTGAATTTAAATTCTGTACATTACACTCAGTCCCGGCATTAAGTACTTCGGGATTATGCACCTGACGGAATTATGCACATACAATTATGCAAGTTTGCCTACCATTTGGAGTCAATTTATGAAATACGCCTGAATACATACTATTTTGCAACGCGGGAAATTTGAAAACATTTTGCTACTTTTGCAGAATAAAACCTTAATTTCTTTGATTAAAGTAAATTTTTTAAATATTCTAACCATTTATTGACGAAATTTGGCCAAAAAGTACTGTTTGTTAATGCATTTCTTTTAAATAGTTGAATCTTTTTGTTTGAAATACATTTACTCCGCGCAGAATTCGTGCTACGGCCGATTCATTCAAAAGAAATCTCCTGCGGGTATGCAAATTTTCTCGATGCGTAATGCCATTTTGAGCGTTTTTTTCGGTCCCGAAAATGTGCTTAATCCCGGGACTGAGTGTAATTCATTACAAACTCTATTGATTTAGAGATAGAGTAACTATCCAAGAAAACACATTGGCAACCAGAATTCAAATCAAGAAAGAGGATGAAGGCGAATTTTAACAAATTCGACGGGATGTCGAATTTTCCGTCCGCCATTTGGAGTAAAATTTTTGTATGACTTCACGCGAAGCGAGAAAAGAACAACAAAATGTATTCCCATCTCTGTCGGGCTATTTTTCCAAGTAATTAAGGACTAAGGCAGAAGTGTGAAATAACCGTTTGAAACCGAACAAATGTCAAATGAAACTCGTACGTCAATGGTCAAAACGCTACCTGAACAAAATTATTTTGACGTTTATTCGGTTTCAAACGGTTCTTGCACACCCCTGGACTAAGGTAACTAAAAATCCATTCCCGACATAAATTCGAATATTAATTTCCCTGGAATAAATCATCTAAAATCACTCAATTTGCGTATGATGTATAATACCATGGTAAGGAATGGGTTAATGAACAATGATGTTTTTTTTATTTGATAAGACATTATGTTTATATAAAATGACGCATTCTTCAACAATCATGTTTTTTTTCTCTCATTTTTGCAGGTGACAAGAGATATAAATGATTTGGATAAAGATGAAGTAAATATAATTTCTGGTGCATTAGAGCTGAGGAAAAAGACTGTTAGTGATGTAATGACACACATTGAGGATGCTTTTATGTTGGAGCTAGGTGCACTACTTGATTTTGAAACTGTGTCAGAAATCTTAAAGTCTGGATTCTCTAGAATACCAGTATATGAGGGTGAACGTGCAAATATTGTCACTCTTTTATATATCAAAGATTTAGCATTTGTTGATCCTGATGACAACACACCATTAAAAACTCTTTGTGAGTTCTACCAAAATTCTTGTCATTTTGTCTTCGATGATGTCACACTTGATGTAATGTTTAAGCAATTTAAAGAAGGTAACAAAGGTCACATGGCATTTGTACATCGTGTAAATAGTGAAGGTGATGGGGATCCCTTTTACGAGACAATTGGTCTTGTGACTTTGGAAGATGTTATTGAGGAAATGATTCAAGCGGAAATTATGGATGAGACGGATGTATATACAGACAATAGGACCAAAGTAAGGCGAAATAAAACTAAGAAGCAAGATTTTACAGTGTTTGCAGAAAGACGTGAAAATCATCGCATTCGTATTTCGCCACAGCTTACTTTGGCAACATTCCAATATCTCAGTACAAGTAAGTAGAAAAATAACAACAGCTTTTATTAAAAAAAAAAAAACACTAATCATCTTATTTTAAATTTCATAGCTGTGGATGCTTTTAAATCAGATTTTGTGTCTGAGACTATACTACGTCGTCTTCTTAATCAGGATATAATCAATCACATCAAATGTAAAGGGAAGGACCGCTCTGATCCTAGTATTTCGATCTATCAACAAGGAAAGGCTGTAGATTTCTTTGTTCTCATCTTAGAAGGAAGAGTTGAAGTGACAGTAGGAAAAGAAAATTTGGTATTTGAGAGTGGACCCTTTACTTATTTTGGTACTCAGGCTCTTGTTCAAAACGTTGGAGTTGGTAAGTTGTTTTTTTTTTGTGTCAATTCAGAAAGCAAATTAACTTAGAAATTAAGCAATATCAGGTTCTACTAAGTATCGTGTTCTAATTATTATTAAAATCATTCTCATTGATAAGTTTTTTTGTTCATTTTTATTAGCTGCGTGTATTTACAATCTCAGAATTAGTGGTCCAAGGTGAAATGCGACCTCGTTAGATAGGGCCCAAATTTAGAATTTACTTGTTTTAATGTAAACTCATAGATGACGAGTATCATATAATTATATGCGCTAAAATTCGATTTTTCGTCCGTCCGTTTGTCGTATAGGGTGGAATAACCGGCTATCGCCATGTTTAGGAAAAAATTAAATTCATTTAATACTAACTTTTGAATCCTTGTTACAAGATAAGTCAAATTTGACACAAAGTTACTTAGATGTATTGGCTCTAGATACGTGAAAACAATAATCCTAGAACATAACGCTGGACTACTTAAAAAACTGATTTTTATTAATAATGCAAAAATAACCATTTCGTGGCCACTTCTTACCACTTTTCGCCAGTTTTGTAAAATTTGTAACCACTTCTCGCCACCCACTTGAAAAGAACCACACTCGGTTATTTTAGGCAATGCTATGAAAAGAATACATTCACCATTTCTCTTTCCTTGTGATCACTTTATTATTACTCTCTTTAAATGATTTTTCTTCACTTTTATTTGAGAAATCAAATTATGGGGCTTTTGCAGAAAGTAAACAATGCAGATTTGACAACTGAGAATGTACGAAGTGAAGTTAGCGTCGCCTATTGAAAAGCAATGGCGACAGGTGGTGAATCAATTCCAGAATATTACCACTTCTCGCCATGCCTCATTTTTATACAAAAATAATATAAAATGAAATATTAATTGACTAAATACAAATTTTATGTATTCCACAAGTGCAATTAAATATTCAATGGACAAATTATTTACCCAAATAGGTAATTTTGGCCTGATGAAAATTTGACGACACTTACAAGGGAAGGTCTCGGACCTTCGGACGAATTTCTTTATGAAACTTTGCATATTACCTAATTTGGGCACGACAAATACGATGGTGATAGTAAGAAACCTTGCAATTTGTTGTGTCACCCGTTACAGGGGGGGTGTTTGGGGGACAAAATTCACATTTTTGGCTGTAGGAGCCAGAGGGTTGAAGATAGCGACTTGGGGTCTTCGGGTGACCCCCCCATAAGTTGACCTTGGGAATCTAAATATGACCTTCGTTTTTCCCCCATCCCTCCCCTTTCCCTAAAAAACACGTTTTTTGTAATATCTCGAAAAGTACTCTTCGGATAATTTTAATTGGCTGATATGTTTTAGACCTTGTCCAGACGGATATTTCGTCCATACATGCCAATGACCTTGAAAAATTTCTTCATGGTGTTTTTCAAGGTCAAATGTACTACGCTCAAAAATATCACTTTTTTCGCACAATTTTATTAAAGTATAATTTTTTAAGAACCCTAATCGATTGCTTAATCAATATAAGCCAATTTAAGCCACTTTAATTCCATTGACACGCTTTTGACATTTATATATATTTCAAACCCAAATGTCATTTGAAAAATATTTTATGTCTACCTACACCTAATATTTGATTTTGACTGATTTCCTGAAGTAAGACATCATGGTAATGAAATTTTCATGAAATTTGTGAAATTTATGAAATTTATGAAATTTTATGAAACTTATGAAAATTTACTGCATAATGTTTTAACGACTGCTAAAATTAATAATTTTAAATTTATAACATGGATTATCATTTGTAAATTAAATGAAATGAGCTATATTAGGAGAAAACCAACATCTATTACGACAATAATATATTGAATTTCAAGTATATAAAAAAATCTATATGTAATCATGAACAAAAAATGCTACTTTCTGGAAGGCATAATTTTCAAAACTAAATATTTTAAAGTCATACTAAACATTTTTAAAAACTACGCAGATCCATCACAAAACGATAAAAAGTATATTTAAAACAAGTGTAGTTCAAATATAAAACGACTAACCCTGTCCTACAAATAGCTCAAGTATAAAATGTTTAAAGAAAACGCTACAAATACGCACAGCTCAATCATAAAACGGTTCACTTTGCGTCTAAAAATACGCACATCTTTATCATAAAACGGTTAGGATCGTTCTTAAAAACTAGCATAGCTTGAAACATAGAACGGTTAAGATTGTGCTTAAAAATACGAACAACTGAATCATAAAATGCTCAAGATTGCGCTCAAAATTACACACAGCTCAATTATAAAACGGTAAATGCGATTAAAATCATTCACAGTTCAATCATAAGACGATAAATGCGCTCAAAATCATGCACAGCTCAATCATCAGCAAATGTGCTCAAAATTACGCACAGCTCAATTATAAAACGGTTAAGATTCCGCTTAAAATCTCGCACAGCTCAATCATAGAACGGTAAATGTGCTTAAAATTACGCAAAGTTCAATTATAAAACGGTAATTGCGCTTAATATTACGAACAGCTGAATCATAAAACGGTAAATGCGCTTAAACTTACGCACAGCTCAATCATTGGTAAATTCGTTTAAAATCACGCACAGCTCAATCATAAAACGGTAAATGCGCTTAAAATTATGCACAGTTTAATTATATGTAAATGTGCTTAAAATCAAGCACAGCGCGAACGTGAAACGGTAAATGCGCTTAAAATTACGCACAGCTAAATTATAAAATAATAAATGCGATTAAAATCATTCACAGCTTAATCATAAAACGGTAAATGCGCTTAAAATCACGCAAAGCTTAATCACGAAACGACAAATGCGCTAAAAATCACGCACAGTTCAATCATCGGTAAATGCGCCTAAAATTACGGATAGCTCAATCATCGGCACATGAGCTTAAAATTAGACACAGCTTGATCGTGAAACGGCAAATGCGCTTAAAATCACGCACAGCTCCATCATGAAACGGAAAATGCGCTTAAAATCACGCACAGGTCAATCATAAATCGGTAAATGCGCTTAAAATTACGCACATAAAACGGTAAAAGTGCCTAAAAGTAGGCACAGCTTAACCATGAAACCGCAAATGCGCAAAAGCTCAATAATAAAATGCTAAAGATTACGCTCAAAATCACGCACTACTGAATCATAAGACCGTTAAGGTTGCGTTCAAAATCACGCACAGATTATTTATTAAACGGTTAAGATTGCGCTTACAATCACACACACATGAATCATGAAACGGTTAAGAATGCGCCTTTTACTGCGCAATCTTAACCGTTTTATGATTGAGCTGCGCGTGATTTTAAGATTTACCGTTTTATGATTGAGCTGTGCGTAATTTTAAGCACATTTATCGTTTTATGATTGAACTATGCGTAATTTTGAGCACATTTACTGTTTTATTTTTGAGCTGTGCTTGATTTTAAGCGGAATCTTAACCGGATTGAGCTGTGAATGATTTTAACCCTCTAACGGGTAAGACCGCCTCCAGACGGTCATTTTATAAATCGCATTTACTGCGATAATATTACTTATTTGATGTTGAAATATGTACAGTGTCCTCAGTTATAGTCTTACTAACTTATTTTCTGAAGCTGAACTCATTTTGACCTTTCGTTTGCTTACAATCTTCAGTTTTATGTGACAGGTCAGAGAAAAAACAACAAAATGTCGCTCGCGACATTTTGCGTTTTCAAGTGCAAAAAAAATTGTTTTAAAGTAATCTAACTGTAGTAAGAGTGTTACTTTCTGAAAGATATGCTATTCTAGTTTGTATATTTCAATTGATAAGTGTGAAAAAACTAGTAGTAAGAGTTTTAGAAGAAAAAAAGGAAGACCGCCTGTGGGCGGTCTTATCCGTTTAAAGGTAAAATTTTCAAAAATTACCAATTTTTTTATTTAATTGTTTTGGTTGTTCCAATAAAATATATTATTATTTTGCAATATATTAATCATGGAAAACAATTGAGATTACACGGAGACTGTCCAGAATGAGTAAAATGGTCGATTTCTGCGAATTAAGCGAAATTGATAAAGAAGCAGACTTCAACAGTGATGATGAGTTCCCTAATTCGTCCTTTAGTGCCCCAGATTGTGAAATAAAACCAGAAGATGAGCAATGTATTTTAAAGGACCTTCAAATTATACAAGAAGATGACGTTTTCATAGCTGATCTGTGACCTTTCGGTAAAAATCAGTCTTATTGAAACACCTTGAGCTTCATTAACGTTATATATATATAACTATAAGAGTTATAAACGTTTTTTTCCTAAAAATTATCATTTCTTAGATAATCATACAACATTCATCCATAAAAAACGTTTAAAATTCATTTATTTTACTATTTGTTCACTATTTTTCAATAAAAATATTTCAGTTTTTTTATGCCTTAAACCGATATGACCGCCTGGAGGCGGTCTTTACCTTTTCTCACCTGGCGCCCAAACGGAAAGAGATAATGAAGAATGGATGGTATTTTTGAGTTCAGTGGACCATTAATTACCCTAGACAAAATTATTTAACTACTTTTTTTGGATATTAAAGAAAACACTGTTAGAGGGTTAAGCGGAATCTTAACCATAATTGAGCGGTGCGTGATTTTGAGTGCATTTACCGTTTTATGATTGAATATTGTGCACGATTTTAAGCGCATTTACCGTTTTATAATTGAGCTGTGCGTAATTTTGAGCGCAATCTTGAGCATTTTATGATTCGGTTGTTCGTATTTTTAAGCACAATCTTAACCGTTCTATGTTTCAAGCTATGCTAGTTTTTAAGAACGAACGATATTTTTAGACGCAAAGTGAACCGTTTTATGATTGAGCTGTGCGTATTTGTAGCGTTTTCTTTAAACATTTTATACTTGAGCTATTTGTAGGACAGGGTTAGTCGTTTTATACTTGAACTACACTTGTTTTAAATATACTTTTTATCGTTTTGTGATGGATCTGCGTAGTTTTTAAAAATGTTTAGTATGACTTTAAAATATTTAGTTTTGAAAATTATGCCTTCCAGAAAGTAGCATTTTTTGTTCATGATTACATATAGATTTTTTTATATACTTGAAATTCAATATATTATTGTCGTAATAGATGTTGGTTTTCTCCTAATATAGCTCATTTCATTTAATTTACAAATGATAATCCATGTTATAAATTTAAAATTATTAATTTTAGCAGTCGTTAAAACATTATGCAGTAAATTTTCATAAGTTTCATAAAATTTCATAAATTTCATAAATTTCACAAATTTCATGAAAATTTCATTACCATGATGTCTTACTTCAGGAAATCAGTCAAAATCAAATATTAGGTGTAGGTAGACATAAAATATTTTTCAAATGACATTTGGGTTTGAAATATATATAAATGTCAAAAGCGTGTCAATGGAATTAAAGTGGCTTAAATTGGCTTATATTGATTAAGCAATCGATTAGGGTTCTTAAAAAATTATACTTTAATAAAATTGTGCGAAAAAAGTGATATTTTTGAGCGTAGTACATTTGACCTTGAAAAACACCATGAAGAAATTTTTCAAGGTCATTGGCATGTATGGACGAAATATCCGTCTGGACAAGGTCTAAAACATATCAGCCAATTAAAATTATCCGAAGAGTACTTTTCGAGATATTACAAAAAACGTGTTTTTTAGGGAAAGGGGAGGGATGGGGGAAAAACGAAGGTCATATTTAGATTCCCAAGGTCAACTTATGGGGGGGTCACCCGAAGACCCCAAGTCGCTATCTTCAACCCTCTGGCTCCTACAGCCAAAAATGTGAATTTTGTCCCCCAAACACCCCCCTGTAACGGGTGACACAACAAATTGCAAGGTTTCTTACTATCACCATCGTATTTGTCGTGCCCAAATTAGGTAATATGCAAAGTTTCATAAAGAAATTCGTCCGAAGGTCCGAGACCTTCCCTTGTTAGTACATTTGGTAAGAGATGTTGGATTCAATGCACTTGCTTAAAATATTGCTCTAAAAAGTGATCAAAATCGTGAATCCAAAACGAATAATTATTATTTTTCGATTCTATGCGTAGAAGCAGAAACAATACAAAAAAATTGCGACTCATTTATTTCATAAATTGCGAAAAATAGCAATTTCAATGTAAGTGGCGAGAAGTGGGGCACTGGCGAGAACTGGTGATTCCACCCTAACTCACTTTATTAGGTACTGTTTTACGTTTTTCTTTTTTTTATAGTGGATTCACCTCAACAGCAAATTATGGGCTCTCTTCAGTCTCTTAACATGGATGCGATGCTCAGACATACTTTTGTGCCAGATTATACAGTGCGAGCAGTGACAGAAGTAGTTTACATTGCAATCCGACGAACTTTGTATTTGGCAGCAAAACGAGCTACATTAATGGAACGTTCACAGAAATACGGGGACCAAAGTAGCGAAGCCATCGACGATGAGGTGCAGAAGTTGCTACACTCTTTGGACGAAGATGATCGAAGTATTGGGGCAGATACTGCCAATCTAATGGTTAATACACCTAAAATGAGCAGTAAACCACCTAGTAAATCGCCTTCACCAACTGCTGTCCAAAAAGTATGTAATTTTTGTTTTATTCTTCGACCTCAAGTATGATTTAATTTCTAAATTTAATTATTATCATATTATCATTATTATATTTTTTTTATTATTATATAAAATTATATAAAATAAATTATTATATAATATTTCAGAATTTACCTGGTAAGACTCCTGTGACAGCATCAAACATTGTAAACAATATTGTTCTTAATAATGGAGGTGCCAGTGCCAGAAGTCACAGTATACCCAATCAAAATTTTAAATTAATTGGGAATGATCCAACTCAAACACCTCTTCTTCCACGCTCAAAGTCTTAAAAGGAACTCACATATGTATATATGTGAGTTCTATATAGTTATATAGTTATATAGTTATTATATATACTATATACTATATATATATACTATATAGTTATTTTTTAATTGATATAAAACTGTATCATTATCATTGTATAAGTGTTGATATTGTTTTTGTTTAGGTACTTATATAGGGCATAAAAGAAATTTGAACAGTAGAAAATTAAATGACAAATTTTGTAAAACATAAAATGTGGTCAGGTTATAATTATTTATGATTAGTAAAATAATATTTACTTAATTCAGGTAAAGTGCCCTCAAGTCGACCGGTTCCTCGACTCGACCGGTTCCTCGAATTTGCCGGTGGTCAATATTTGAATGTTTGATGATGAATTTCTATAAAATTGTCACTGATTTGTATTTATTTATGAAATAATTGACCAATTAATATTAGATCATACGCCAAATATAGCAAATATAAATTTAATAAATAACTTTACTGGTCCTATTGAGGAACCGGTCGACTGGAGGGCACATAAGGACATAAGGATGTCTAATAGCGAAAATTTAATTTTCTTTATGCTATTTACTGATCAAATTTGTGTATTTTTTACTATTCAAATTGAATAAATTTGCTTTCAAAAGTGACAGCCCTCGTTTACCAACAAAATAAAATTGTTAAAAAGCATATATTTTTATATAAATCACTTTATATAAATAGAACGAATAGAACAAAGTACTTCAAAATGGCAACGCTTGTGATGAGAAAATACCTTAAAAAAGAAATGGTGATTTTAAATATTTTCGCACCCGTAATAAGATAAGTTCATAAAGCTTTTGTCAAAAAAAAAAAAATTGATGTTATAAAAAGATTTGGAGTATTTTATATAAAATCGGTTATCTTTTTGAAAGAGCAGTTCCAAATATATATGAGGCCAACTCATTCTGAGACATTTTTCAAGAAATAACATTTAAGATGCAATTGTATTACCCAAAATATGAATAAAAATCTAAACCAAAATGAAACCTTATATCTAATATTTTTTATTATAATTTAATCCAAGTTCCTGCTCATTCATGTTCACCATATAATTGAGGACCTTATTGCAAAAACCCTGTATCTTTTTTGGTGACTTCAAAAAACCTCTAGAGAAATCTTACGAGCAAAAAAACGACCACAGTTTTTCTACTCCTTTTTTAAGCCTCCTTCAGGCTTGAGATGTGCAAAATTTCACTTGGAAATGAGAAAAATTGGACGAGAAATGCACAAAAGTGTCTGAAAATTGTCAGAATATGATATTCGTAGTAATATTGGGGATGTAGTGGGCTGCTTATTGTGATAATCCATATCATTAAATAACCTTAATTAAACTCTCCCGGAAAAAAAAATTATATAATTTTTTATTGGAGTTCAGAGATTTATTTTCAACTATAATTTACTCCAGAATACGTAAAAATACACAGATATATTACTATCACTAAATTATTTGAAGTTCTTGCTTACCAGAGATATAATTCCAAATTTGTTCCATTATGAATTTTCAGTGAGAAAAAGTTGGAAAACTTACAAAAACAATTTCTGTTAGCCAAGACACACATCCTCATTTTCAATGAAAAACTGATTTTCCGCAATTTTCTTTTCATTCATTTTTCTCAGTGTTTTTTAGCCGAGACACACAAAAAATTATTGAATCAACAACGTTTTTTCTTATCCAAGACACAAACCCACGTTGGCTGGCCTTCGGCCAGCTTCAGGGAGGTTAGCCAAGTCACAATCCCGCATTTGGCGGGCCGCATTTGGCGGGCCGCATTTGGCGGGCAATAATTAACGAAGTCTTTGATAAAATCTTTGTTACTCAACCTCATTTTTCACAATTGGTATCAAGGCTAAACTCACTGATTCACTATATAGTCATGAAAATGATCTATACTGAATATTACAAAAATAAATTTACTGTTTTGATTTTCGAAGCCAAAGTAAATATTTTTACGTAGCAGGCCACCTTTCTCTTAAGCTGTCTACACATTAGACAAATTATTGAAATAATAGCATTTTAAAGTGACATTGAAAAGTAACTTCAATATTGAAGCGAATATTGAAACCAATATTTCAATAATTGCCTACACACTGCACAAATTGACTTCAATATTAAAACTTCAATATTAAAAACACCAGTCTAGTCAGGGATTCACAGATCTTCTGGGATTTCTTCCGTATTTTGTCAAGAACACCCAAAAAATAACCAAGTTGGTCAGAGGATTCCCGGAGCTTCCTCCATGAAATCCCAGATCTTCTGGGATTTTATTGTTCATTATGCCAAAAACACTTCAGATTGGAAACAAAAGCCAAATTGAATTAATACTTGAATTCTCACAGACTTTCAAGATCATGCTTCGTATCATACCGTTTGGCTACAACCACAAGCCTTCGTTCCCTCTGTAGGATTCCAATTCGTATCATAAAATTATGCTTATATGAAGTGGAATTTCCTGAAGTGGGAGGATTTCTTGAAGTGGGAGGAAGCTCCAGGAATCCTCAGACAATAGAAAGTATCTGACTGGATTTTCACATAATTTCAAAAAAAAATCCCAGAAGATCTGGGATTTCCTGGAGGAAGCTCCAGGAATCCTCTGACCACAGAATGTATCTGAAGTGTTTTGGGCATAATATTCAAGAAAATCCCAGAAGTTCTGAGATTTTCTGGAGGAAGCAGGTGATTAGTGCTGACCAAGTTGGGTTCTTGAGGAGATTGAACAAAATATATAACCAAATTCCAAGAATCTAGGATTTTCTGGAGTAAGCAAGAGAGATGTGTCTTGACTTGGATTTTGATCTTGGATGTGTTTTCATTCATGAACAAGGAAAATCCAGCAGTTGTGTGATGTTCTGAAGGACGAAGATTCCTGACCATTAAGAAATATTGAAGGAAATACCAAATCAATTTGATATTTAGAATTTCTTTGAAATTTTATTTCAATGTGACTTTGAAATTTTTTATTGAAATGATTTGGCCTAGTTTGTAGCCATTCAAAATGATGAAATAAAATATTGAATAAAATGTTCCATATTGAAACAAATATTTCAATATTTGCCTACACACTGGACAGTTTTCTTCAATATTGAAACATTTATGTCAATAAATCTTTGCAATGTGGAAGCAATCCTTGTCAATATTAGACATTGAAAAGAAATATTTCAATAAATTATGTCTAATGTATAGCCAGCTTTACTCTACAGTGAGTGGAGCAAATTTGAATAGGTATTTTTTTTTATGAAAAGGGAATGGTGTGGGTTGAGGAGTTTGTACACAACCAACCTAGTATTATTATGCCAAACAAAGGTCTGCCCAACAATCATTTTTATCATAGTGACCCGCACTCACTCTCGTGCGTACGTGCACACCAGTCGTTAATTCGATTTTAGAGTACAAATAGGGGGGGGGAATTTAAATAAGGGAGAGTACTCTCCCTTCGAACGTTCGTGCCTTCGAATAATGTAAGTTTTCTTTTCTTTTTCCTAAGAGACTTACACATTTCTATTAAATATTATAGTTAGCTTGTCATCAATTATTGATAAGTACGAGAGAATTATGTGTCTCTTAGGAAAAATAAAAGAAAACTCGCATTATTGGAGACATGAACGTTCGAAAGGAGAGAGAGAGTACCTTCCCCTAGGTACTTTTATTTTTTAATATTCTTTGTTTTTAAGACCTTTGTTTGGCATAATATTACTAGGTTGGTTGGATCAATCCACCAACCACACCGCCCCCTTTTCAAAAAATACCTATTCAAATTTTCTCCACTGGTTTGTTTTTTTTTTGGGTATTGGACATAGAAGTAATCATTCCACTTAAACTGTTTTTCATACATATATTTCCAAGGTTAAATGTATGTTACAAAAAAGACAATATAATACCAATTTTTGTAATAGCAAAATAAAATCAAAATCACCATACTACAAACATTACCAGAATTGCTCTCAACAGAACTGACACTCAATTTTTGGGCAAGAAACGTTTCACCATCTGCAAAAGTGTTTCTTGATCCAAACGACATCCAGGATAAATTATTTCGCATTTGTTTACTTTATCGTTACGACCATTTTCAAGCGCTTCCTTAATTGGTGTTCCATCCAGCATGTACTCAACAATAGAGTTGCGGGAGATATCATGTATTATATGATCCATTTGATCACTAGTACCTGTTTGCATATTCTTCTCCGACGACTTTACATAAGAACAGACGGCTCGTTGCATACAAGAGGCTGTGTCGATATTATTTTGATTGAGGTAGGTATCCAGCTTGACCAGCATTTCATTCAAACCATTTGATCCACCGTCTACACTGCGGTAGTTACCGTAATTTCCAGAAAAGGCATTCACAAGCTTGGGTAAGATAAGAATGGCACCGATGCCAACCAAAGCTCCTAGAAAGACACCACCTAAGTCGATCTTCATTGGTGTATAAACTCCAACTCCGCTCGCGGAATGAGGATAACCCTAATTAATCACCAATTTGAAAAAAAAATAGTAAGACATTTTATTTGGATTTTCGATTTCCTAAATATTTATGTTACAAAATTTAATATTCATCTATTTTAATAACGATTTATAAAATGTTCTTTTCATTCTTTTAAATGTTACAAAAAGGTAGAGTGTATATTTTTATATACACTTATATTTATATATATTTTATATATTTTCTTTAATACCAAGGATTTAAAATTATATATTCTTTTATTTACTGATTATTTGGAAAACTCGTCCTGTGTATTTAATGTTTCCGACCAAACTATATTTGTATTTTTTTGCTTGATTTGTATATACAGTTATAAATTATTATAAAGATTATACCTAATTTAAATACCCCATATTTAAAAAAAAATAGTTATATAAGGAATCTCACCTAATATGAATATTATTGTCTTTTTTCAATTATTTTTTAAAGTTTTTTTTGTTGATTGTTCAAAATAAAATAAAAATATTATATTATCAACATTTAAAAAAAAAAATAAAAATTTATGCGCTTAAGATTTTGCATTTAAAAAAATATTGTGTTAAAAAAAGTTATGAAAAATATGTTTACTTTTCAGTCTTCGATATCGATTATAAAACATAAAACCTTCAATTTTATTCGATAAAAATCAGTTAAATATTAAAATTTGGTTACTATACAAAATTTAAAATATTTTCAAAACTTATTTAGGATTTCACAAAAAGACCAAAAAAATCTAACTGCTGATAAATATATTTACATTTTTTATTTGAACAGATCATTTATTAAATTAAAAATTTAATCCTTTTTTACTAACTTCAAAAATATAATATATTACTTGATATTTACTTAACCAATTCGGAATTTTGATCATTTTCTCATATCATCTTCTTTTGATCAATATCTT
The DNA here is from genome assembly GCF_024763615.1 of Phlebotomus papatasi. NCBI lineage: Eukaryota > Metazoa > Arthropoda > Insecta > Diptera > Psychodidae > Phlebotomus > Phlebotomus papatasi. Next base: position 44,182,879 of record NC_077222.1, on the reverse strand, counting down.
ATCATATTCAAATCATATTACCTGAAGTCCATTCCCATATCCTGTAGTATATCCAAGTCTTTGACTCCTTTCGGTGTTGACATCTAAATTTATGTTATTCTGGGACTCATTGTAGACTTTTCGCCAATCATCGGAGCCAAAGGAGTGCAATTTAGGTTCTTTGTCTTTAAAAGGTATACTTGAAGGTAAAGCCGAAGCACATGTAATTAAACAAATCACCAATAATCCAAATTGATTAAGCATTTTGGAAGCAAGAGAAGTAACAAGATTCAACATGAAGAATAAAAAACACCACACTCCGGGGAGAATCTTCGAGCAAATGACAAAAATCCAAGATACAGTGTGATATTTTATAGTCATGTTCCATCCTTGTGACTTTGCACAATGCATAATAGTACATCTGCTAAATAATCCCTAAGCCTAGTGCCAGAAATTGTCTCTGCATCATAAAATAAGAAGATGGAATGTCGTTGACTGACAACATTTTTTCACTATTGTCTTTCACTTTCATCGTCATAGTTTATTGTAGGTTTTTGTTTCTCAAAAGCACAATTTTATTGTTATTTCACTACCTCAGTTTCCGCACAAAACACGCACAATTGATCTCTCTTGCATCAAATCTTCATTTTTTTTAATAATATTGTTTGCGCTTTTAAATAATTGCCCTTGCTGGATAAATTGTTTCATAAGAATTTTAAAACAATCTCGATTGCAAAAAATCTATGATTGTCGAAAGATTCAGGTATTTACATGACTTTTATCATGTTACTTTGCCTAGTTTCTATTTGCAATCCGCATCTTTCAGTATTTAGTAATATTTTTACTCATTTTTGTGTACTAAATTATAGGATGGAAACGATCATGGATTTTAGAAGTGGACATAGCAGTACAGTACAATTCATGATTGTTCAGATATTCTAAGGATCAACCTCAAACTTGGCCAAAATGTGTTTCGCCACTTCCTGATCACGAATATATATGTGGCTATTTTACGTTCCCGGCCGGCCGGCCGCTCTTTGGAGCTTAACTCTTTCGCGTCCATACACCCCCCCCACAGTTAGAAGTTGCACTGTGAGTTCTTTTTTTAGTGTTATTTTAAAAATTTTCGTTATTTTTCAAGTACCCGTTGTGTACATCTAATTTGTTAGAGATGGCGCTTCGACAGGGATGTAATTAGGGGTAAAATATTTTGGTATTTATTTTTATTTAATAGGCTGTGTGGATGTTGTCAGAACGTCCGGCCTAAAACTTTAAAGCGAAGAAGAAGAAGAAGAAGAATTTTATTTTATATATTTTTTGCTGAGTGTATTAGAATTATAGAATACGACGTAAAATTATTCCATTTTGAAATGAATTATTTTCTCACTTTCGCTAAAAATATCATTTCCAATGTTTTCAGGATTTGTATGCTTTTTTATTGTCAGAATTACTGTTTCTTTAGGGTAAATTAAGCTAATTCAAAACCTGCTCCAAATGGAAATCTTTTGCTACCCCAAATGGAAACGTCAATTTTTTCATAATAAAGACAGCATTAAATTTTTATATTTATATATTTCCTATACCACAGTTTCATTATTTAGTTAATTTTGCTCCAAATAAAGCGAAAATCCATTCATATTCACAAATTTTAATTTATTCATTTCTCAGAAAAATTAAAAGTGTATCTTTTCATCATTGAATTTTTCATCGATCGACCATGTTTTCCAATGAAAAACACAATAAAGTGACTGTTATTTATTCGTTTTGTTTAACATTTATGTCATATTTCTGGCTAATTTTAGTTAAATTAAGTGCTAACCTTTATTGTTAACGATACGTGAAGTTTTCAAATGAAATAATCACCTATTTCGTGAACAAAAAGGGTTTTTCTGAAGTGTCTGCAAATGCTTCAATACGAAACCCCGGAAATATGATTTTTTTTGGAGAGATTTTCTTATTGTTTTAGATGGGAAAGAAGAAAAGACCAGGAATAAGAACAAATCCTGCACTCAGGAGCAACTTAACAAGGTTTTGGAAGCCTTTCGTCGCTGTTTCACTTACACTGTTTGTCTCCAATTAGAAACTTTCCCTTGTCTCCATTTGGATTAATATATTTCCAATAGAAACATTTTACGCTCGCGAATTTTTCTTGTATTTAAGAAGTTTTCAAATTATATCTAAAGAATTTTCACTAAACAGTAACATTCTAGAAGAGTCAAGGAGCAAATTTATGTAATTCTCTTCAGAAAAAATATGAACTTAATGTGTTGAATCTTCTGTCAAAATTAAAGCATCTGGATCTGGAAATGATTTCTAATTAGGACATTTACCCTATACATCTATTATTCCTCATTATTTTTGCTTCGTTGTGGTAATAAATTTTATAGAATGCATATGAAAATACAAAAATAAGGAATTGTTTTTTAACTTATGTTTAAATATCAGCATCAAGTGTTACATTTACTATAATGCTAACGAAATATCAAACCAGTAATATTATATTCATTAAATAGAATCTCAAATCAAATCAAATAGAATATTTTGGGTAAGAAAATACTCACATTATAAGATTATCACATCTGTGAAGTTTACCATTTCTTCTGAAGAAATCAGATTTCTACTGAAGATCTGACAGTTCTGTCACACTAAAATTGGCAAGTTATTGAAGAACTGTAATCTAAATTATTTCGAGGTAAGATGCTGAAATCTTTTCTATTTTATGTCCTTTTATGAAGCGAGACAGAAATTTACCCAGAAGTTTTTTTTTTGCAAAGATCTAGGAGAATTTCAAGTATAAATCATTATGTGAATCCAACACGAGACACAATTTAAATATTTTGCCACAAACTTGCAAATTGAATTGAAGTAGGTTAAAAAAACAAAAATTTTAATAGAGAATAAATTTATTTTAAAAATAGCTATCTATAAATTAGGATAAATTCATTACTTTTTATAATTATTCGAAACAATTAAAGATCAAGTCCATCATTTTTCTTAATTCTGCATAAAAATAGTAAGAAATAATAAAACATAATTGCTAACTCTAACTTATTCGTTGCATTGGAGTAGAATTTGTTTCTATAATACTTTCAAAACTTATTTCGAATCAGCTTTGGTAATACGATTGACATCTTCATGTGTCCTTTGCCTGGATTTCTTACACCGTATGATGTTGCATATCCATTCTCATTGACTGTTTCCATCTAAAATAAAAATAGGCTCTTTATCGTGACATGTGAGAACAGAGATGGTCACACTCAAGTAGTTCTGCATATTGCTTTCCATCAAAAGATGTGGTACCAATGAATGCCTGGAAATTTAAGATTGTATATAGTCAAGTGTGCTAATCTGGGCACTTAGCTATCTGGATCGTTTATGACGTTTATGGCTACGCTAACTAGATAATCTACTTAAAATAATATTTTTATTTCCGTAATATAGTCACTACAGTAACATAATATAACTAATCAACTTTGAGAAAAAGCAAAAATAATTCCAAAATCGAAAATGCGACCCAGTTCGTGTATGCTGACTTGTTTCAGTATTATCATTATTTTATAAATTTTCTTTAATATTTTTAATATTCTTTATATTATGTTTCTGAATGACACATTGAATAATTCTATGGATTTAGAAGAAGTAAAAAAGAATTTCATCAGTCCAAAAACCAGCGTTTAAGTAGCACTTTACGGAAAGCGATCTAGTTACCCCACCTTACTGTACAGGAATATTACAAGCAGTATCCAAAAATAATAAAGTATCAGTTTTTCAATTCATTTTTTAATTCAAGCCAATTTATTTTCATCTCACTTCGTCTTTTTACCCCCCGCCTTCCCATGCGTCTATCGCCGTCTTAGCGTTGATTCCAGCCTCCAGGACTAAACGATGGAAATGTCCCTTCGTAGACTGTGTGTTATCAGACCGAATTGAGAGAGATCAAAAACCACTTCCAAACCAAAGGTTTTTTTTTTAGAAAAGTGGGTGGTTTTTTACATTAAAAAAAATACAAAAAAAAAATACAAAGATAAAAAAGAATTATGTACTGGTCAGCTAATCACCACAAATCTGGGTCAAAAAAAATTTTTTTTTACCCTCTCTGCAACGTCTTCAATTGTGATCCTTGGACTTTCTTTCTTTAAAGCACTTGCATTATCTTCAGCAAGGTTATCCATAAAGGTGGCAATCATGCATAGTGATATTGATATCCCCATTTCAAAATAGTACAAATTTCACACAGTCTCACACGCATGCCTGTCAGACTTTAAAATCCTTTGAAGTGTGTGAGGGAGTTTCTGACGTTCGAATATTTTGGAGTTGAAAAATTGCAGAGTCAGAGTTGTCAAGAGTGGGCGGTCTTGAAAGTGGTCCGAGGGGGTAGATAGTGGGAATTTGGGGTGGAATAGGGTGAGAAAATCAAAGGTTTATATATACTTCTCTCTGTGTGGAGTTCGAGCAGTATATTGGTGTCTATAATATTGAATAAAAAATGGGACTTATCTTTCGTTTTTTAACACTAAATTTCTCTATTCAGGGATTCTTAAAACGGACATAGAGTTCATGTTGAGCAGATACAACGTATTTCGAAAAAAAACCACATATACATATTTCATGAATTTTAGAAGAACATACAGTAAAAATTATATCTTCTGTAAGGATTGTTAGTAATTATTTTAAAAAAGGAGGGCCGAAAATTTCTCAAAGCTTTTATTTTACGTAATATTTACTTGATTGCCTTGAAACCTTGAAAATTTAAAGAAATTCATAAAGATTATTTATTTTAAATATTTGAAGACTTAGTCACTTCTATATTGATTGCAACCAAATTTGAGAATTTTCGCTTATCAAATTTTGCCTCATATTCCCCTATTTGTTTCTTGAATTAAAAAAAAATACGACTTACGATTGGTAGGGAGTCTTTAGCAAAGGATCGCACGTACTTCGAGCGCTTCACTTTTGAGGCACTTTTCCGTGAAATATTTTATGGATTGAAGTGTGGAGGCTGCATACGGCTTTATTTCGGTCCACAAGTGCAACTGAGAGCTTCAGACGAGTTGCGCACAGTTCTAAAATTACTGGAAATCTAAAAGAGGAAATTTTGTCAAAAAGTTGTGAATATTCGACTTTAGTTTATTCATTTCATTCATATATCGACAATATAAAAATATTTGATTAACAAGGATTTGAATTGAATTGCCCCCTCCGCCCTCTTCATTAAATTGAATTTACATGTAAGCTGAGTTGGGGCAAATTAAGGATCTCACTAATTGAATTAAAGAAAGTTTATCACTATTAAAAAATATAACAGACTTTTTGCGAAGGGCATTACCCCTAATTCCTCTCTGGGAACAAAAATTTTTTTGCCGATTTTGCAAAATTCGACCAAGTTTCCCATGTTCTCTCTCACTATATTTTTTGTGCACACTTATAATTCTTATACCAATAAAAGCCCTATTTATCTGACTATTTATGAGCCCAATTATTAGGGTAAGCACAAGTTGATAAAAAAATTATGGGCACAATACCTGTGGAATGACACCCCCAGAGGATTTCGCTGGTCGCTGTTTTTGCAATTTCTCACAATGCACATCATTTTTTTCACTTGCCACCACTAAGATCTATCATTAAGTGTTTTCTCACACCTTTGCACTTGTTTTTAAAGAACTTTCTTCACTATTTTCCGGATTTTTCACAAAAACTGCGCGAGTAAATTCGTGGAAATTGCTCCACGCGAGAACTGTCAAAAGCCGTTTGCATGTCTTTCCGCCAGATTCGCTAGTTGTTCACTACTAGTTCTTCGCACAACCGCACGCGCCGCCCTCACGCTCGATTTTTGAATTCTCTATAGAGAATTTGCTAAAATAACGATATTGACAGGGGGGTGCGTCCATAGGGTAATGTCATGACTCGGGGAAAAAAGTTTTTTTTGGGTATTTACATTAATTGAAATCTATCTGTTCGTGCACGACATCATAATAGAAGGATGTAAGATTCTTGGCTCATTTTCTCAAGACTCCAGTTAGATTTCAATTAATGTAAATAGCCAAAAAGAAACTTTTTTCCCCGGGTCATATATGACCCTATGGACGTGAAAGAGTTAATAGCTCCTAAACTAAAAAAGATATCGACTTGCAGTTTTCGGCAAAGGTTATATATCGGGTGAAAATTGCAACTTGGTGCATTGACCCCCCACCCCCCACCCCTCCTTCCGACATTTTGAAGACCACCCTTTTTTTGTTTTCTCAATAGCTCCGCCCCTGTGGCATCGATCGGGCTAAAATTTTAGTATGTTATAGCTGGGCCTTAGAGCTTTCCATCAATACCAAACTTAAGGTCCCCCGACCCCCCTGACCCGAGCTATAAGGGTCCAAAAAAATTTCTTAAAATGGCCATAACTCCGGTTCTAATTGTCAGAATTTAAAAAGTGAGGGCTTTTTGGAAAGCTCTCGTAAAATGCCACTTCCCCTTCTAACATCGCAAGTTCATAAAACCACCGCTAGGGGCGCTATTTTTAAAAAGAAAATTTTTAAATCTTAAAAGTTAAATAACTCAAAAATTCCATTGTGCATCGGACTGAAAATTTAGTATGTTGTAGCCGTTGATTATACCTATCAAACAAAAAAAAAACTTAAGTCGATCTAAAACCCCTGACCCGAGCTATAAGGGGTCAAAGTTCGAACATTGACCGGCCCCTATCTCCGGTTCTAACTAACATAGCGACCTAAATTTTACCTTTTTGGTTTCGTCTCGATGAGCACTTTCAGATGGAAGTTCGAAAAGTCACCACAGGTGGCGCTGTGATAGCGTCAAAATTCATCGAAATTCAAAGAAATTTTTCTCAAAAACGGCATTGTGCAAGTTAATGAAATTTTAGTATGTTGTAGTCCAGTCTAGGACGTTTCCAAAATGGTGCAAATGTGCACTGTGGTTAAAACAGAACTGGAGATATGAGGGGTCAAAGTTCACAAAATTCAAAAAATCATATCTCCGGTTCTATATGACCGATTTTGATGAATGAGAGCTTAAACGAAAGATCTCACCAAATGCTACAACTTTCTAAAATATTTGAACTTCGTGGGACCAACACCAGGGGCGCCACAGTCGAAAAACCAATTTCAATATCACATAACCTCAATTATCTCGACAGTCGCTGAACCGATTTTGATGATTACTTCGACATAATTGTAGAGGATATTTGTCTCTACATTTCGTCCATACATCATTTTCCGCTCAGACTACGCTATCACTCAGATTTTGCCGTTTAAGTGTGAAAAAATTGATTTTTCCCATAATAACGCTTTGAAATCACTCAGATGCCAATTTGACTGCCTCTACTCCACAAAGACACTTAAAATATGGTTTTAAATGGAAAGTCCCACAAAATACAACAATTCTTTGATATAGTTGAAGTTCATCAAATGCACACTTGGGGCGCTGTGGTCGAAAAACGAGTTAAGGAACAAAAAACCGCGCTTATCTCGGCTTCTGAGTAATCGATGAGATCATGTTCCATGGCAAAATTATAGAGAACATTCTGGTCTACATTTCACCCATATATTTTGTGCCAGTTCATCCAAATCCTTGATATTTTGGTTTAAATACAAAATTTGTATAATTTCACGAATTTGATTCAAGATAACTGAATGGCGACTCACAATTTCAGCTCTAAATCGAATTTGCATGCACTCCGAGTTAGCTCACGTTAAAAATCTCACCTACATAAGCCGGTTAGGATTATCTGTCCCTTTTTTTTTTGAAGGTACAGTAGAGGAACACAGATTTAAATTAAATGTTGACTAGGATTTGCTTTAGTATCAATAAGCTAAAAGCAAAAAAAAATCTTCCTTAAGCAAACTTAAATATTTTTTAAAATTATATTATATACATCCCTATTTTTTAGCACTTCGGTGAGATTTTTGATTGAACTCTACTTCTAGAATAGTCTCCATTCAAGAAATTTTTTGCTCTTATATGCAACTTAACTTACAACATGAGAAATAAAAGCTCTAACAAACGAATTCAGTATATTGCATTGTAAAATAGAAAAAAAACTCTTGTTAATTTTGTCGTTCAATTTATTGAAACAATTGTACGTACAATTGAAAGAAGGTTTACTTATCTTTTTCACTTCTCCTAATACAATTTTTTATGCTTCTGTAACTCTTAACTCGCCTGAGTATTTCTGAAAGTGCATTTTTATACATATGTATCCATGAATGAAGCAATTCTACAATTGCTAGTAGTTGAATGTGTCTAAAAAAGTAACAAGAGTATAAGGCATAAAATATAAAATGAACATTTAATAAAACACTTCAGTATCATTTAGATTTGCCGTACAAGATGTACGCATCATATATATCACTAGCCCTCGTGTTAATTACAATACTAATCAATATTTTGGCTAGCAATAGTGAATCAAAAACACGTAGAATCATTACGCGGAAGAGCGAAGAAAGGCATAAATTTATTTCTTTCGATACAGATGATGAAACTATTGAAGTGAGTCACTTAAAAAATAAGCAAAATTATTTGTTCTTATGAAACTGTGATTCCTATTTTTTTTCTTTGTTTTGTTAGATGGCCGTCGAATTTTCGGTACCATTTCTCCAAATACCTAAATCCCTGGGAAAGTTTTCCTCATCTCTCACAAGGGTAGGATTTTAAATTAAATTTCATATTTACTCTTTCAAAACGACACTGTTCTTGAATTCCATCATACGCAACAGAAAAATTAGAAAAGTTACGCATTTTTCATTTTTGTGAAATATCACTTACAGCATTACGGAAGACATTAAAAGACAGAAAAAAATAAGAAGACAGTAAAAAATAAAAAAATGGTCAGTAAAAAATAAAAAAGGGCAGCAAAAAGTTCAAAAAGATCAGTAAAAAAAAGAGCAGTAATTTATTAAAAGCGGTCAGTAAAAAATGAAAAGTGGTCAGCAAAAAATTAAACATGATCAGTAAAAAATAAAAGATGATCAGTAAAAAACAAAAAGTGGTCAGTAAAAAATAAAAAGTGCTCAGTAAAAAATTTAAAATGAGCAGTAAAAATATTGAATTTGGTCAGCAAAAAATTAAAAATGAGCAGTAAAAAATAAAAAGTGGTCAGCAAAAAATTTAAAACGAGCAGTAGACATATTCGAGATGATCAGTAAAAAGTTAAAAAGTGATCAGCAAAGAATTAAAAATGAGCAGTAAAAAATAAAAAATGGTCAGTAAAAAACAAAAAGTGGTCAGCAAAAAATTAAATTTGATCAGTAGAAAATCAAAAGTGGTCAGCAAAAAATAAAAAGTGGTCAGTAAAAAATAAAAAGTGGTCAGCAAAAAATTAAAAGTGATCAGCAAAAAATTAAAAGTGATCAGTGAAAAATAAAATATGGTCAGTAAAAAATTAATAATGATCAGTGAAAAATAAAAGGGACAGATAATCCTAACCGGCTTATGTAGGTGAGATTCTTAACGTGAGCTAACTCGGAGTGCATGCAAATTCGATTTGGAGCTGAAGTTGGGAGACGCCATTCAGTTATCTTGAATCAAATTCGTGAAATTATACAAATTTTGTATTTAAACCAAAATATCAAGGATTTGGATGAACTGACAGAAAAGTGTTATATGGGTGAAATGTAGACCAGAATGTTCTCTATAATTTTGCCGTAGAACTTGAACTCATCGATTACTCAGAAGCCAAGATAAGCGAGGTTTTTTGTTTCTTAACTCGTTTTTTTATCCAGAGTTCCCCAAGTAGTCATTTGTTGAACTTCAACTATATCAAAGAATTGTTGTATTTTGCGGGACTTTCCATTTAAACCCCAATTTTAAGTGTCTTGGTGGAGTAGAGGCAGTCAAATTGGCATCTGAGTGATTTCAAAGCGTTATTATTGGAAAAATCAATTTTTTCACACTTAAACGGAAAAATCGGAGTGATAGCGTAGTCTGATCGAAAAATGATGTATGGACGAAATGTAGAGACAAATGTGGTCTACAATTATGTTAAAGTAATCATCAAAATCGGTTCAGCGACAGTCGAGATAATTGAGGTTATGTGATATTGAAATTGGTTTTTCGACTGTGGCGCCCCTGGTGTTGGTCCCACGAAGTTCAAATATTTTAGAAAGTTGTAACATTTGGTGAGATCATTCGTTTAAGCCCTCATTCATCAAAATCGGTCACATAGAACCGGAGATATGATTTTTTGAATTTCGTGAACTTTGACCCCTCATATCTCCGGTTCTATTGAAACCACAGCGCACATACGCACCATTTTGGAAACGTCCTAGACTGGACTACAACATACTAAAATTTCATTAACTTGCACAATGCCGTTTTTGAGAAAAGTGACTTTGAATTTCGATGAATTTTGACGCTATCACAGCGCCACCTGTGGTGACTTTTTGAACTTCCATCTGAAAGTGCTCATCGAGACGAAACCAAAAAGGTAAAATTTAGGTCGCTATGTTAGTTAGAACCGGAGATAGAGGCCGGTCAATGTTCGAACTTTGACCCCTTATAGCTCGGGTCAGGGGTTTTAGATCGACTTAAGGTTTTTTTTGTTTGATAGGTATAATCAACGGCTACCATATACTAAAATTTCAGCCCGAGGCACAATGGAATTTTTGAGTTATTTAACTTATAAAATTTAAAAATTTCCTTTTTAATAATAGCGCCACTAGCGGTGGTTTTATGAACTTGCGATGTTAGAAGGGGAAGTGGCATTTCACGAGAGCTTTCCAAAAAGCCCTCACTTTTTAAATTCTGATAATTAGAACCGGAGTTATGGCCATTTTAAGAAATTTTTTTTGGACCCTTATAGCTCGGGTCAGGGGGGTCGGGGACCTTAAGTTTGGTATTGATGGAAAGCTCTAAGGCCCAGCTATAACATACTAAAATTTGAGCCCGCTCGATGCCATAGGGACGGAGCTATTGAGAAAACAAAAAAAAGGGGGGTCTTCAAAATGGCGGAAGGAGGGGTGGGGGGTGGGGGGTCAATGCACCAAGTTGCAATTTTCACCCGATATATAACCTTTGCCGAAAACCGCAAGTCGATATCTTTTTTAGTTTAGGAGCTATTAAGCTCCAAAGAGCGGCCGGCCGGCCGGGAACGTAAAATAGCCACATATATATTCGTGATCAGGAAGTGCTGAAACACATTTTGGCCAAGTTTGAGGTCGATCGGACGACATGAAATTTTGTTAGGATTATAGTAGGTGAGATTGTTAAGAATCTCACCTAATATGGTCAGTAAAAAATTAAATTTGATCAGTAGAAAATCAAAAAATTAAAAGTTTTTTACTGACCACTTTTAATTTTTTACTGACCGATTTTTATTTTTTACTGACCATATTTTATTTTTCACTGATCACTTTTAATTTTTTGCTGATCACTTTTAATTTTTTGCTGACCACTTTTTATTTTTTGCTGACCACTTTTTATTTTTTGCTGACCACTTTTGATTTTCTACTGATCAAATTTTATTTTTTACTGCTCATTTTTAATTTTTTACTGCTCATTTTTAATTTTTTACTGACCATATTTTATTTTTCACTGATCACTTTTAATTTTTTACTGACCTCTTTTAATTTTTTACTGACCACTTTTTAATATTTCACTGATCAATACGAATATTTCTACTGATCATTTTTAATTTTGTGCTGACCACTTTTTATTTGCTACTGCTCATTTTTAATTTTTTACTGCTTTTTTAATTTTTTGCTGCTCATTTTTAATTTTTTGCTGACCATATTTTCTTTTTACTGACCATTTTTAATTTTTTGCTGATTAATTTGTAATTTTTTACTGATCAACTCGAATATATCTACTGATCAATTCGAAGTTTTTACTGACCAAATTTAACTTTTTACTGACAAAATTGAAAATTTTTGCTGATTATTTCGAATTATTTGCTGATCAAATTTGATTTTCTGCTGACCACTTTTGACTTTTTACTGACCATTTGTTTTTTGCCGTTTTTAAATACATCTACTCGTGCGTACGACTATGTCTGTGATATCATTCTTTTTAAATCAGTTCTAAACCGGTTAAAAATCACGTTTTATATCTCGAAATCTAAGTAAGCGATTTTGATAATTTTATGTTTATGTTGTAGCCCAGAAAATTTAAACCAATTTAAAAAAAAGAACCGAGATGTTGATAAACTAGTTCTCGAGATATTGCAGTTTAAAAATTTCAATTTAAAGAAAATTTAGTAATAGCAGGAGTAATAATAAAAATAATAATAGTAATAGGTCGAGAAAAAATTAATTAGATTAGAGAAATTAGATCTTGCATCTTTAAAAACAGTGTTCTGAGGAGGCACTCCCGCCCGAGCACCTTCATTTAATATCATATATTTATTAACATAATCAAATAATAATAGATCAATCTGTTATGCACATAAGATAATCATACCCACAATATATGTTCTTTTAGGGTGAAAATCCAGCTACTATTAATTTTGGAGCAATTCTTCTTCTGAGTATAATTGCACTAATTGGAACTGTTATTGGAAGCTTGAAAGCACCAGATCTCTCAACAAATTCTTCTCAACTAACATCTTTGTTTAAAACAGACATAGATGCGAATATGGAATTACAGAATTTTGCCTGGAAATTATTAAAAGACACAATTATGCATAACGGATGGATGTTGAATGATTGTGTCCAAAAATTTGTTTGTCTAACAACACTGGAGACAACTAAAAGACGGAGACGGGGAGAAAATAATCTACTGGACAACTTAATTGAAGGCATATCGAGAAACGTGGATTTAAGCAATATAAAGTTGGATGCTAGTTTCACAAAAGCTATTCCACGTGACCTCACAGGCGATAAGTGTAATATCAATGGCAATTGTTCAGTTAAAATTCATCCACTACAGTACTATCTTATATGATTTCAAAATATAACTAGAACAGTGTGACAAAATCTTGTAATATGATAACATCACAAGAGTAGCGTGCTTTCGATTTAAATACTTTTTAAGAATACTTCAGCAATAAATCTTCACTTAAACTCTTATCGACGTCTAGCGGGAGTATTTTAATTTTAGATAACTTCTCACTAAGATTTTCACGCGACTTCTTTATCACAAAACTACACTTAAGTTGTGGTATCTCCACATCTACCATAGTCGGCAGATCAGTGATGAATCTCAAATCCGGTCCCAGTAGGATGGAAATATCATCAAAGATATCAAAGAGATTAGAGACTTGAGATACTAGATCCTCAATTGCGCAATTTTGAGATGCATTCCAAGCAAGTGTTCTATCCTTCCTGTAATGCGACGGAGCCGGTGCCAATTTCATGTTGCGCAAACTTCCAGAAAAGATGGAAAAAATTGAAAAATGTCCTAATGTTCATTATTGCCACTCATATTATGTACAATATTCCGTATAAGCTAATTTATCGATATTTCCATTTAATATTTCTCAAACTGACGAAATTCCAGGTAGGGTAAGTGTGCCAAATTCCGGCCAGCTTGCAATTTCGGCCATCTTTTTTGTTCCTCGAATTTCCATGAACTTTTAGATTTAACGTACTCTAGAGATTATACAATGCAAAAGAATAACAAAAAATGTATGTTCGACAAACGAGATGACGTAAAAAAGATATTGGAAGAATTCCCGAAGGGTAAGGAACTATGAGAATGAAGGTGGTCGAAATAGGGCACCGAAGCTATGTCTATATTTTAATTCATTTTAAAATGCATTAAGAATGATTTTAGAGTAAATAAAGACGGTAAACTCTTTACAAGGTTCCAATCAACACTCTTTCAGAAGAAAGAATAAAAAAAATCAATTTGTATTTAAAATATTACATTTCAAACTTGAGAATTCGACGCTTGCATGCAACTATGCCGAAATTTGACACACTTACCCTAAAGCATTTAATAGTAGAAAATTTTTGTATTTCAAGTAAGTATTTAATTTTTGCGATAAATATCTTAAATAAACTACTCAGACTTGTGACGACCAGCCCAATATAAATTAAAAATTAATTGTCTTTAAATAAAAATGTTCTAAGTTAATTTAGATAATATAATGTGAAGTCAATAGTATTAACCCTCTAACGGGTAAGGCCGCCTCCAGGCGGTCTTCACAAAAATCACATTTACAGCGACAATAAAGGTTTTATTTATTTAAAAACGCTATAGTGTCCTCGGTAATAGTCTTATAAACATCTCTTGAAAGTTTGAACTCATTTTGACTCTTGGTTTTGTTACTATTCCCAGTTTTGTGTGACAGGACAGAGAAAAGCAACAAAAAATATTTGTGCAAAAAAACTCATTTCCAATTTCCATAAAAATACCGATTTAAAGTTATCGGACTAAATTAAATTTATTTTTTACTGAAAGATATGTCATTCTACTTTGTATATTTTATTTAAAAAATTTGAAAAAACTAAAAATGTGAATTTTAGAAGCAAAGAGTTTCAAAAAATTTTTATATTTTCTCACCTAGCGCCTAAACTAAAAAAAAAATAAGAATGGATGGTTTTTTCGACTTTATTGGATCATAATTATCCTAGCAAATATTGTTTTGGAACTTTTCTTTGCATATTTTAAAAAACACCGTTAGAGGGTTAATTTAAGAAAATGTTTATGGTTATAAAAATAAGTACCAAAGTAAAAAAAAAAAAACAAAAAGCATATTTTAGTTTGGAATATTGATACCTATCTTATTTACTATATATAGCGTATATTAAATGAGGAAGCATAAAAAATAAAGCGACTCACCGTTTTTTAATAAAAAGATTATTTTCGCGTTCGATTGATTTTATCCTGTGTCTATGTTGATATTCTGGTTCAGCATCACATTCTTCATCTGATATCCTCAACCCCTTCCAGAGGGAATAAGTGGAACAATTCTGTAAGTTAAACTATAAAAAAATAACACAATTTTGAATTTGAACTAAAAGTGATAATAAAACTTTTTTACATACATTTTGAAATTTTACTCCCGGGTGTACTGCTTCCTCTCTATCTTCCTTATCATCACTTTCTAGCTGCAAATGAAATTTCTCTGCAGCTTCAGGATCAAGTGAGAGACTTGGTCTGCGACGAAGATAACTTCTGTTTATAAAATCTAGCTCATCATTACAATCTTGTAGCTCCTCTGTTTGGGTTTTGATTTTTTCTGCGTTAGCTTCAATCGCTTTCTCTAGATCTTCATAAGCATCTGTTGGAATGTACTTCAAAAGCGAACCAATACGGCTAGTTGGCTGGGCTGTCTGGGTCTCGGCGTCGGTTGTGTCCATTAACTCAGTCATTTGTGAGATAGTATGCGTAAAAAAAACTATAGGTAATATATTAATTTAAATTATATTAAAACATATTTGTTGTATATAGCAACCTATCAACCCTTAATAAATTTACAAAAAAAATAACTTATTAAAATTGCCTTTATAGGGACTCACGTGTTCCTGGAGGGATATTCCTAATTGTAACTGTACCATCAGTGAGTATTCCAACATCCCTTTGACCAACAAGATCTGTCTGTACATTGAATCCTACTTCCTTCATCACAATAGTGGGTTGAAAATCCGTCTGACAAGACACAGAATTTGCTTTCATAGCCCTTAGAGCTCTACGAGATGCATCTAGAAGTTTTGCTTTCAGCAAAGCGTTTGTGTTAGGTTCCTTAATAAGTTTCGCAGTGGCTCTCCAGGGAGGACGCTCCTTCGGTTCAGGTTCCTTCATCATATCTTTCTTCTTAGCAGCTTTAGCGAGTCTAAAAGTTTCCAAAATCATTTATTATTGAAGTTCATTCTTTCTTTTACTTCTGCTTACCTAGTCGCAAAGGAAGACATTGAATTTTGCTCATCAGTGACACTTTGCGTCTCGCTTTCTGACGATGCTCTACTCGGCGGTTGAGGACTCACTGGTGATTGTGGGAGAGTTTTGTTCATGACTCTTCCTGTAGGTGAGAAATGTGCCAAAGAAGACGCTTAAGAAAATAGAAGGGAAACACACTCTTCCGCTTGAATCGATGGAAAATAAAACACTGAAAAATTCCTTGTTCTTGTTTAATCGATACCAAATATAAGAAATACATATATATATATATATACATATATATATATATATATATAAATACATATATATATATATATATATATATATATATATATATCCATTATTTACTACTGGATATAGAAAGTGAAAAATTTGGATATAATAGCTGGGTTGTAGTTCTCAAGGTGAGGCTTTCCATCTATATATAAACAGTGTGTGTATAGGTCTTCCATCTCCATTTCATACCACACATTTTTCTGTTCTTCCTGCTCACTAAGATCCAAAGAATTGAGTTGAAAAACAGAAAAATGATAAGATTGGCCATTTGATTGAATTGCCTGGACCACAATTGGATAAGGCAGCCTCTTAACACCGCTCTGTAAAAGATTTTTTTAAAAAAAAATTATTATGGAGTTAAGTTCGAAATATTTAAGGAAGCTATGTTATTTGTTTCTATTCCTAATCGTCGGCAATATTTTTGCATCAGCTCTTCCATGGAGAGTAACTGAAAGTCCCTATGACCCTCCTTCCTCAACAGCCTTCTCAAAATTATTGAAGCCATCTTACTCAGACTTAAAGTTAATAAACTTAATTAGGGTAACTGTGCTAAATTCCGGCCAGCTTCCAATTTCGGCCACCTTTTTTGTTCCTCGAATTTCCATGAACTTTTAGATTTTACGTACTCTAGAGATTATACAATGCAAAAGAATAACAAAAAATGTAGCTTCGACAAACGAGATGACGTGAAAAAGATATTGGAAGAATTCCTGAAATGCAAGGAACTATGAGAATGAAGGTGGCTGAAATAGGGCACCAAAGCTATGTCTATATTTTTATTCATTTTAAAATGTATTAAGAATGATTTTAGAGTAAATAAAGACGGTAAACTCTTTGCAAGGTTCCAAGCAACACTCTTACAAAAGAAAGAATAAAAAAATCAATTTGTATTTAAAATATTACATTTCAAACTTGAGACTTTGACGCTTGCATGCAACTATGCCGAAATTTGGCACACTTACCCTATTCACATTATTCAAGAGAATATGTTTAAGTAAAATTTACTATAAAAGGGACAGATAATCCTAACCGGCTTATGTAGGTGAGATTCTTAACGTGAGCTAACTCGTAGTGCATGCAAATTCGATTTAGAGCTGAAATTGTGAGTCGCCATTCAGTTATCTTGAATCAAATTCGTAAAATTATACAAATTTCGTATTTAAACCAAAATATCAAGGATTTGGATGAACTGGAACAAAAGTGATATATGGGTGAAATGTAGACCAGAATGTACTCTATAATTTTCCTATAGAACATGATCTCATCGATTACTCAGAAGCCAAGATAAGCGAGGTTTTTTGTTTCTTAATTTGTTTTTTCATCCAGAGTGCCCCAAGTAGTCATTTGTTGAACTTCAACTATATCAAAGAGTTGTTGTATTTTGTGGGATTTTTCTTTTAAAACCCTATTAGGTGAGATTCTTAACAATCTCACCTACTATAATCCTAACAAAATTTCATGTCGTCCGATCGACCTCAAATTTGGCCAAAATGTGTTTCGCCACTTCCTGATTCCGAATATATATGTGGCTAAGTTACGTTCCCGGCCGGCCGGCCGGCCGGCCGGCCGGCCGGCCGGGAACGTAACTTAGTCCCCCATATATTCGTGATCAGGAAGTGCTGAAACACATTTTGGCCAAGTTTGAGGTCGATCGGAGGACATGAAATTTTGTTAGGATTATAGTAGGTGAGATTGTTAAGAATCTCACCTAATACTTTTTACGTATAATCTCATTTAACCGTTTAAGGATGAGAAAGGTCAAAAGGATTATGAAAAAAATTCTTCTGAATTTTTTAATGAAAAACATTACATTTAGATGGCAGTAGGATAAAAATATTTTTTGGCTCACCGGTAACAATAACCAATCTTACCCCAAATTGTTGTTTCGCCTTTGCAGCGGCTATGGCAAAAGCATAAAGAAGGCTCCTAGATTTAATTTGACTTTTATTAGCAGGCAACTCATAACGAGTCTTGGTATTCGACGAAAAAGTTGTAAACACAGTATGAGGGTGAGGAAAAGGATTTCCTGAATTAATAGCTGCAAACAATACAAATGTACTCTTTAGTGATGTTCGTATTTTATATAAAATAACTTACGATACAAATCCTCCCATTCTTCATTAGAACCAATCTTTAAGGAGCTTGTATGTTTCAGTGGAAAAAGATCAGGCAGCGCTTCAGGGTTTTTCTGAAAACATTCCTCCACTTTTTCTATTGGTTTTGTAGAAGAAATTAGCTGATTTGCCAACAAATCCATCCTAATTTCATTTCCATCTTTCTCAAAAGTTACTTTTACCAAAGCATCATTAAGAACCCTTTTTTGTAAATTAGTATTTGCTTTGTTCTTCATCAGCCTTTCCGAGTGTCTAATTAATTTATCGAGGATAAGCAAGCTATAAAACCAAAAAAAAGTATTATGAAAAATAAATTCCTTCTATACAAAAAAAACTTAATTACTTTTTTCTTTCTTCAGTGATTCCGTAAACTCGAGGAAAGTTAAAAGCTGGTCTGAATTGATCATGAAGTTTTTTAGTTTTCTTCTGCTCCGCATCAAATAAATGGGCTGAGAAGATACTTCTCATGACATCTTCATGTATTGTGTCTGGTATTTTTAAATTATCAAGAAATTTTACATATCTTGAAGGTAAATTGCCCAAAACAATAGTATTAGTCAGCACTTGGGCCTGCCTTACTCCCTCAATCAATAGAGAATCCGTACTATATGAGTAAATTTGATGATTACCCTGATAATAAATTTCTCCTGGGACGCGTTTTTTATGCGGCTCCTGTGTTATATTACTGAAAAACAAAGCAAACAGTATAGATTAAATTTGCTACAAAAAAAAAAACACATCACAAACTTTTTTCCCGAAAAGACAGCATTAGCATCCACGATGTTGGAATTAAGAATTTCTAATTGTTTCGCCACTTCTTCAATTTCACCATTATTTAGAATTTTCTTGGAACTTGTAAGCCAATGTCGCTTTACCATACGGCCAATATGCTGATGATATAAAATATTACTAAATTTCATTTTTCGACAATTTTTTTGGGATCTTATAATTATAACCTATACTGCATAATGTTACGTCAAATGCATACCAGGGTCGAACTTAGTTGGAACAAAAAAAAGAAGAATTATTTCCAAATTGTATAAACATATGTATTGTGATTATAAAATTGAGGACTTTATATTAAATTAATATACCAACAAAACATTACAGTTACATTAGTGAAAAAATTCCCAAAAAAAGATATTGCATATGTAAAAGTAAATAATCTCGCTATCATGATACCCCTGGAAACTCCTAAATGACTACAGTGCCTCAAGTGAGAGAAATTTTATGACAAAAATGCGTGTGTGCCGTATCGCTGGGCTGCACTCATGTCAATTTAATTGCCATTTTTTCGTTTTCGCTGACAAAACATACATATAAGATGTTAAAAAAACAGAAAAAATGCCCTGGAAAAGATACACTTAACAGGATAAATTACCTTTATCAAGCATCACAATTAATGGCACGAAGATGTAATGCATTATCCAGCTATTACGGCCAACAATGTAAAGCAATTGCAAAAAAAAGTGTACTAAAAATGTAAGTACTTATTTTTTGTCACATTTTAGTAAGTACATATTTTCAACTTAATTGTGTTTACGTTAAATAACGTTTTCCAGAGAACCATCTATAAAAAGAACCCTTTGCAAAAAGTGTTCAATCTACCTAAAGCCAGAAGAAACTGCAGACATTAATATGATGGGATCATCTCAGAAAGTGTTCGCAATATCCTGCAAAGAATGTGGATTTCAAAAATATCATCAGATAAATTTAAACTTTTCGATATGGTTAGATGATCCTTCGTCAATGGCAGAGACAATATATTTCAATGATCTAGATCTAGATTAGCATTGTTATTATAACAATTATATAGTAGTAATTCTTCTAATTCTTTCAAGAATGTACTTTTTTTCAATTTTATTATTCATTATTCGTACGTCTGACCATGGATAAAACTAGAGGACAAATTGTGAGAGCGACATTTCAATATGCCCCGCGCTTGCATATTATTTGATCTTAATGATTTTAATGATCATTACTCTGACTTTTAACAAGAAATCCATGAGGATGAAGATTAATCTAAACAAAACCCCTAAACTAAAACTATACGACTCCTGCTACTCAATTTTAAATATAAATTCAAGAAATCTCATTAAGACAAAAAAAAATAAATATCTAAATATGCTAATCTTCTAATATTCTTTTTTTTTAACACTAAAATACTTCAGTCAGAATATAAAAATTTCGCGAGTTTAAATAAGTTGTACTGTAATGATATATTTTTAAGTTAATATTTTACACATGCATTGGAGCTATCAATCAATTGTACCAATAGCGGTCAAGGACTTTCTCCCCCCACTGACTACCCCACAAAAAGACAACTATAAAAAGTTTAAAACTCTCCGACTTTAATAAAACCACTGCAGTTCAAAAGTGATCAGTGATCATGTTTCTTGGGGAAATAATTCCAAATTTTGAGGCGCAAACCACTCAAGGTTCTTTTAATTTTTATGAGTGGTTGGAAGATTCGTAAGTTATCATTTACATTTACACAATAACTAAAAATAACTGACTTAATATTGCGTAAACTGCATAATTATGTTAAAATTAAGCATTTCAGAGCTGATTTTGCGCATTTCTTTTTTCCTCGCAAAATTTTAAAGGTGGTGCGTCCTTTTTTCTCATCCGGCGGATTTTACTCCTGTCTGCACAACTGAACTGGGAAGGATTGCTGTATTTTTCCCTGAATTCACAAAAAGAAATTGCAAATTACTCGCGCATTCAGTGGATGATTTAAAAAAACATGTCGAATGGGTGAACGATATTAAAAACTACTGTTTAGACATTCCTGGTGAATTTCCATACCCTATTTTGGCCGATCCGGAACGGAAATTAGCTGTTCAGTTAGGGATGATAAATGCTGAACAGGAAAGAGATCCAGAAGTTGTGCAAACTGTTAGATCCCTCTTTATTATAAGGTAAGGCTTATTTCTTGTTATTAAAATTATTTATTATTTGTAAAACCTAGACATCTTAAAGGAAGTTGATTAATGAAGTATTCGACATGAGGCTCAATTAAAAATATTGGTAATAAATAAAATAAAACTATATTTAAAGTAAATAACTTAATTAAAGGAAAGCTAATGTAAAATCTTGTTTAACTTCACAAGTGGGAAGAAATATAATGTGAAGATAATTAATGCGTATTCACTACGTTTCCACATATATACATATATATATATATATATATATATATATATATATATATATATATATATAACTGCTTACCTGTTTGTCAGTATTGTAAAGTGATGTTGATGCTTGATTCATTTAAAATTTACGAGTACATATTATACATGACGATATGTTATTATAATTTAAAAAAAAAATAGTTTTTTTCGCTTTACTGGTAACCTTCTGAATTTAATTTGTATTTTATGCGACACGAAAGCCCGGACAAAAGACTGCGTCTCTCAATGACTTACCCAGCATCCACAGGTCGAAATGTCGAGTAAATATGAATGTTTTTTTTTTACCAGTTTGGCATTCAAATATGATTTGTGTCATAATATATACATATTTTCAGTGAAATTTTGCGATGTATTGATTCACTTCAACTGGTTGATCGTCTAAAAATTGTCGCCACTCCAGCCAATTGGACGGTAAAAAAAATCATATAACATGTTTTATGCTCATATAGTCACAACAACTTTATTATTCTTTTTTTACGTCGAAAAGCCTGGTGAAAAAGTAATGATTCTTCCTGAGGTTACAGACCAATATGCGAATATGTTATTTCCTAAAGGTATAGACAGTGTACCGATGCCATCAGGTATAAAATATATCCGTACCACTACACAATATCAATAAATTCTAGATAAAATAAAATAAAGTATTGCCATACAAAGTTTATGATATTTTTTTGAAAACTTCAGAATCGATGGATGTTGTCAAGTTCTTCGAATTTCTTAAGATGTTTTAAATTATCCCACCATATTTTTAGTCTGTGTTTGAGGATGAGTTGAAACCAAGGTGTCAGTGGTGCATCTAGTAAAGAGATTTCTCTAAAATAAAAATATATTATTTTAACTTTAAAATATTGTGCATTAACTCACCACCAAAATAATAAAATTAAAAATTAAATTTAAAAGAAAAATCGTAAGAGCTTTCTTACTATATTACTAGATAATTTTCTTATTCACTAATCAATAATTGAGCTTTTAAGATTATCCATTAATATTATTAAATATTTCACTGACCTGTTTAGATTATTCCTTCTAATGAATCGTATTTCGCTTACTTCTGAAGGGTTTGGCTTGATATCCACATCTTTTTGCAAAATAAGTATATAATCAATTTCATGTTCGCCCCAAATACCATTTCCAATATCCTCATAATGAATTCTTGTAATGTAATGGAAATTTTCTGGTCTTATTTGAGTAGTCGGAATGCCCAGTTCATAGTTGAGTCTTCTCTGAGCTGCTCGTCTTATGCCTAAAGCATTTAACTCATTTCGTTCACCCTCAATGTCGTATAATGGATGAGAACAACAGGCATTGGTGTAGGTGTCCGGAAAGGTAATCTACATATATAAATTGTAAAGAGGTGAAAGAAAAGCATAAAATTGAATAAAAAAATATAGTGTGTACTTTATGTTTTGAACGTCGTTGAATCAGCATATCTCCACTGCTATTAAATAAAAATACACTAAAAGCTCTATGAAGCTTCACATGTCCATCTAAGCTGACACGGTGACAGTCCTTCTTGCTTGCCATGCCCAAAGGACGGTCATTAATATCTACGAGGATGCAATTTTCATTGAGTGCCACTTCTTGTAGCTGCTTTGCTCTTGCTGCTTCAGTCTGAACACTGTAAGTCCTGATGACTTTCGCCAGATTAAAAAACCCACGTCTATACATTTTAAAAACGAGTAGAAAACTAAATATTTTCGTAGAAAAATAACTTTCGAAAAAATTAGCACTGAAGAATAAACAACATTCTTCATAGTTAATGTAGCGCCATCTGTGATGGAAATAATTGAAAGCCCATTACCAATCAATTTCTATATAAAGAAACCTCCCCTACTTTTCTCACTTAACTGGATAATTCTTCAATCTTTAAATTTCTATTTGAATATATTCTCCGGAAGTTTTGCATAAAATGGTGACATTGCAATATTTCCATATTCATCCAATAACGAAGTTTTAATATTTTTGTTTATTTTAGATTCGCTTTATCTTAATACAAAACCGTGCTGGAAAAACACGACTTGCAAAATGGTATATGAACTTCGATGATGATGAAAAGCAGAAATTAATTGAGGAAGTCCATGCTGTGGTCACTGTTCGGGATGCTAAACACACAAATTTTGTTGAGGTAAGATGAACTTGAGGAAAATTTTTACTTAAGATATATGTCATGTAACTTTTTTTTATGATGGAAATTTCCGAATGACTCCCGGAAGAGCAGTTCAGAAACTTCAAAATCGTGTACAGGCGCTACGCTGGACTCTACTTTTGCATCTGTGTAGATGTGAATGATAATAATTTATGCTACTTAGAAGCTATACATAATTTTGTGGAAGTGCTTAATGAGTACTTCCACAATGTATGTGAACTGGATCTCGTATTTAATTTCTATAAAGTATACACTGTTGTTGATGAAATGTTTCTTGCCGGCGAGATCAGAGAGACATCCCAGACAAAAGTTCTTAAGCAACTTTTAACACTCAACTCTTTAGAATAATTGCTATAAATCTAGAATTGTTTATTCCTTATCAAAAATATATCCATATATACTGCGAGGAAAATAAGAAAAGAATATATTATGCTAATATGACAAATATTATTTTTCTTTAGTAAAAATTATTTGGCAATTTATCGTTAAGGATCTATTGTTTCTTTTTTTCTGTATGATCTTGTTTGTTTCTGTTTATCAGTCAAATGGCCATTTTACAGGTATCCTGCAAATTGATTTTTTCTTGACGTTCTTCAATGAAATTTGTTACTGTTTCCTCAGTTTCAACAGCAAGAGCTTCTGTGAGTGTTTTTAAGAAATTTAATATTTAGTTTTAGACTTTGCCTTTTCTATTATACGCCGTTTTTCTGTTTTTATCTCCTCAATTTTTCCTCAAGATTCATTTTGATCTTTATAAGTATTTTGAATATTTTACCTTGATCTATTTGTTTATTTGTAATTTCTTTCATATCATTTTATGAATGAAATGAGATATTATGCTTGAAAAATCATGAGATTTTTCAAGCATAATATCTCTCAGCTGATTTGTTAACAAATCCATTCTAATTTCATTTCCATCTTTCTCAAAAGTTACTTTTACCCTAGGATGATTAACTAACGGATGGAGCATTTTAATTCAGAAATGGTACATTTTTCTTAAATTCTTTATAATTTTTAAGTCTTAGATCCCACAAAATTAAATATGACACGAAATGGTAGGCACATGCGCAGAGAATATATTTTTATTGAATTTAAAATGTTACTGGTGTTACAAATAGAAAATTTGTCAGAAAAAATTCAACGCGAATTAGGTTTTAGGAACTGTTATCTTCGTGCAATCATTATAAATTTTGAGCCAATAACATAATAGATTATCTAATAATCTTTCATTTGGTAAAAGTTTTAAAATGATTGCATTTGGTTTAATACTAATAAAACTAAAAAAAAACTTAATAAAATACCACATTTTTGTAAGGAAAATGTATGAGAATGCTCCGCCCTGCTTTTACCAAAGCTTCATTAAGAACCCTTTTTTGTAAATTAGTATTTGCTTTGTTCTTCATAAGCCTTTCTGAGTGTTTAATTAATTTATCGAGGATAAGCAAGCTATAAAACCAAAAAAAAAGTATTATCAAAAATAAATTCCTTCTATACAAAAAAAAACTTACTTTTTTCTTTCTTCAGTGATTCCGTAAACTCGAGAAAAGTTAAAAGCTGGTCTGAATTGATCATGAAGTTTCTTAGTTTTCTTCTGCTCCGCATCAAATAAATGGGCTGAGAAGATACTTCTCATGACATCTTCATGTATTGTGTCTGGTATTTTTAAATTATCAAGAAATTTTACATATCTTGAAGGTAAATTGCCCAAAACAATAGTATTAGTCAGCACTTGGGCCTGCCTTACTCCCTCAATCAATAAAGAATTAGTACAAGGGGGAAGTGGGGCACATTTGAATGTGGGGCAGTTTTGAAATTAGGACTTTTCTACCATGTTTAAATGGAATTGAGCCATATCATAATGTGATTTAGCTGCTCAATCTGTTTGTGCAGCTAAATTATATCACTTACAAGTCTCAATTTTATTTAAAAATAGATGAAAAATTACAATTTCAAAACTGCCCCACTTTCAAATGTGCCCCACTTCCCCCTATATGAGTAAATTTGATGATTACCCTGATAATAAATTTCTTCTGGTTCTATAATATTATTCTTAATATTCATTATTTCGTATCCCTGTGCCTTTACGTCAGTTTGAAATCAATCACTTTGAAAAATGAAATTGTATGTAGTAATAGGGTAAAGGCTCATAATTTTGTCCAGTTTCTTATTTTGGACACTTTGAGGATAAAATTGGACACTATAAATAAATTGATTAAAATGATGGATTTTTATTCCAATATTTGATGAATAATGAATTCTATCTAAATATTTGCTCTTTTTGAAAGATTTTAACACTAAATACGTTAAATTTTGAATATGATTTGAGTTAAAATTGCTGTGTTGAAAATTCAGTGTGAGCAATTGCTTACGAGAAATATGACAGAACTTTGTGTTTACTTCAGTCTTATTTAGCTGTAGTGAAGTAATACTAATTTCTCTGCGATATTTTTGAGTGATATTATTAAATTTTCATTGATTATTGTTTTGATTCACATTAATGGTGATTTGTACATTTGACCTGAATTGAGATTTTCCTCGTGAATTAGATTTTTCATGTGAAAAATGGGAAATGTTTTAAGACATTTACCAGTGAGGTGATACTCCTTATTTTGGACAGGTGTTTTTCTCACGAAATTTCGTGAAGTTTTAGCTTTCGTGATGACTAGGTTGGACAAATGCCTGGAGAAACAAAGGAGCATCATCTCTACGAAAGAGATGTAGCGAGAAATGTCCTGAAAGGCTCCCGGAAAGGTCAGGGAATGAGCGAATCTGCACGTACTTGGAGTATCGAAGTCAACTCACTTTAATGAATGATATGGAAAGTTTCCGGGCTTCTGTGACATTCTACGTTTCCCTTACATGAACAGGAAGAGGACTTGGTAAGATTGGTTCATGAAATAAAGAACAATGGGCATCCTGTTGAGGCGGATTAGCTGTCCAAATTTACAGGCAAGTTGGACAAATTAATAAACAAGTTGTCCAAAATAAGAGCCAAAGTCACCTCTACATATCAATTCATTTTTAAACGTATTAAAACTAATTTTAATAAAAATAAGACGATAAATATCTTGCTAAGTTTCTAAACAACCCTTCTGAAAAGAGAGTAACAAGAAATGTCAATTAGTATAGAAAATATCGCACTTCAAACTTGGAACTTCGATGCTTATAAGCAGACTGTCCAAATCCAAAATTATGAGCCCTTACCCTATGTAACGAATGCTTATACAGCCAGTGAAGAAGCATTTCCGCCGTTTGGCTTCGGAGGCTGGTCACCAACGCTGAGACGACGGCGGACGCATGGTACGGGGGGTTATACGAAGTTGAATAAATTATTATTATTATTATTATTATTATTATTATTATTATTATTATTTAGTGGAAGAAATACATAAAACAGAAAAAAAATTATTCGTACGTCTGACCATGGACAAAACTAGAGGACAAATTGTGAGAGCAACATTTCAATATGCCCCGCGCTTGCATATTATTTGATCTAAATTCTAAATGATCTTAATCATCATTACTCTGACTTTTAACAAGAAATCCATGAGGATGAAGATTAATCTAAACAAAACCCCTAAACTAAAACTATACGACTCCTGCTACATGCTACTCCATTATAAATGTGGGAATGAATTTGGAATTTGGAATGATTTCACTGGGAACGTAGTACCCGATCAGTAGAACAAATAACATTATAGAGTTCTGTTCATGGGAGGAGACGTACTGAAGTTGCATAGTACTGAATTAAACCATTTATTAAATTAAAAGGAGAGTTTTCCCTCGATATCCCCCTTTTCCCAAATCCTACATGGGGGCTCAACCGGGATGGGGGTAGAATATTGCTGGGAAAAATAAAAAAGACGTGGAATTTTGAGGAGGCCGATAAAAATAATGAGTGGGAGAAAAACGATGAAAAATTAATGAAAAGACGTTTTATGAAGTAGAAGACGTAAAAAGAACAATTATAGGTGAAAAGACGGTGCAAAAGCACAAGAAGTGAGAACGAAGAGTTACGAAGACGAAAGACGGCAAAAGCTGAAGAGTTACAAGAAGACGAAAGACGGTAACTGCTAAAGAGTTGCAAGAAGACGAAAGACGGTATCTGCTGAAGAGGTACAAGAAGACGAAGGACGGCAACTGCTGAAGAGTTACAAGAACACGAAAGACGATAACTGTAGAACGAATGACGAAAGATGAGAAGCTTTAAGGAATTGGTTACTTGCCTTACCAAGTGTGGACTTGTGAAAGAATGTGAGAAGAGAAATTTGCCTTGCAATGGGAAGAAAAAGGATCTTGCACGACGAATTGTGCAATACGACGAATTATTGGACTTTTTGACGAAGAAAAGACTTATCAATCAATGCGTGAAGAGAAATTTGTCTTGTCATGGAAAAGAAGAAGAGCTTGCACTGCGCATTGTGCAACATGATGAAGCTTTAATTGATTTCCAGAAGAGTGAACTAAAGATCAATAAAGAAAAGGGTGTCCCAAGGATGCTTCAAATGTTGGTTCAGGACAAGGATGGAGACGAAACTCCAAATATGGAAAATACGAAGGAAGAAATCTTTGATGATGACAATTGGATTATGCAGATTCGATGTGACGAATATGTGAATGATAAGGAGAAATTGGTTGATGAAGATGAAGCTAAAGATGTCTACGACGAGTGTGAAGATGAAACTAATAAGACGGGAATGACGAAAAAAGATAACTCTCAAAATGAGAATAGGATCAAACTGATACCATGCGAAGAATATGAGTCTGAAGTAGTGGAAAAATTACATGCAGAAGTTGAAGACGAGATCGCCTCATGTTCACCAACGAAGACGAGATCAAGAAAAAGAAGATGCGAGCGTAAGGACATCTCAAAGAAGATACAGCTGAAGACGAAACAGCGAAAGAATAGAGAATCTTTGAATATTTCAAGAAGGAAGGACACAAGACAAGCAATCTACCGAAAGGACACAAGATCGTTAAAAATTACCAAAATGGACAGAAGACGAAAGAAGAAGTGGGGAGTGATCTTTTCATGCTTGGGAATTGCTGTAACACCATGCAACGCTGGAGACTCGATGATTGCTCTTGATGATGATAAAAGTTTAATGAGGATTGACTCTGAAGTTGTCCGGGGGTCAACTTATTGTCAGGAAGGGCCGTGTGGGAATGAATTTGGAATGATTTCACTGGGAACGTAGTACCCGATCAGTAGAACAAATAACATTATAGAGTTCTGTTCATGGGAGGAGACGTACTGAAGTTGCATAGTACTGAATTAAACCATTTATTAAATTAAAAGGAGAGTTTTCCCTCGATATCCCCCTTTTCCCAAATCCTACATAAATATAAATTCAAGAAATCTCATTAAGACAAAAAAAATAAATATGTAAATATGCTAATCTTCTAATATTCTTTTTTTTTAACACTAAAATACTTCAGAATATAAAAATTTCGCGAGTTTAAATAAGTTGTACTGTAATGATATATTTTTAAGTTAATATTTTACATGCATTGGAGCTATCAATCAATTGTACCAATAGCGGTCAAGGACTTTCTCCCACTGATTACCCCACAAAAAGACAACTATAAAAAGTTTAAAACTCTCCGACTTTAATAAAACCACTGCAGTTCAAAAGTGATCAGTGATCATGTTTCTTGGGCAAATAATTCCAAATTTTGAGGCGCAAACCACTCAAGGTTCTTTTAATTTTTATGAGTGGTTGGAAGATTCGTAAGTTATCATTTACATTTACACAATAACTAAAAATAACTGACTCAATATTGCGTAAACTGCATAATTATGTTAAAATTAAGCACTTCAGAGCTGATTTTGCGCGTTTCTTTTTTCCTCACAAAATTTCAAGGTGGTGCGTCCTTTTTTCTCATCCGGCGGATTTTACTCCTGTCTGCACAACTGAACTGGGAAGGATTGCTGTATTTTTCCCTGAATTCACAAAAAGAAATTGCAAATTACTCGCGCATTCAGTGGATGATTTAAAAAAACATGTCGAATGGGTGAACGATATTAAAAACTACTGTTTAGACATTCCTGGTGAATTTCCATACCCTATTTTGGCCGATCCGGAACGGAAATTAGCTGTTCAGTTAGGGATGATAAGTGCTGAACAGGAAAGAGATCCAGAAGTTGTGCAAACTGTTAGATCCCTCTTTATTATAAGGTAAGGCTTATTTCTTGTTATTAAAATTATTTATTATTTGTAAAACCTTGACATCTTAAAGGAAGTTGATTAATGAAGTATTCGACATGAGGCTCAATTAAAAATATTGGTAATAAATTAAATAAAAACTATATTTAAAGTAAATAACTTAATTAAAGGAAAGCTAATGTAAAATCTTGTTTAACTTCACAAGTGGAAAGGAATATAATGTGAAGATAACACTGTGCGACACGTTGTGGGTGTCTTTGACGAGAGTGCCAAAACTTGTTAGAGGGTCATTTAAGGACTTCAAATCTGCAATCTGTTTGTCCGGGTCACATCTGGATTTTTTTGAATAAGCATTTTTAATTTTTTACTGTTTTCTAAAATTCAAAAATTTATATCTCCGGTCCTATTTATCCGGTGGTAGTCACATAAAGCTAAAATGACGCGTAATTTCATCCTCTATAACTTTTGTGAACATATCAAGAACCTACGATGAAAATAAAGTGTATTTTTTTTTACAGATTTTATGAAAAAGTGCACCCAAAATTGTGCATTTTCCTGTGTTTTTTCCATCTTCTAATAATTCTCCCATTTAAAAAGAACATTTTTGATTTTAGGCATCGTGATTTGAGCATAAATCACGATGCCTAAAAGTGAGCGAATGTAATATTCTTTCATTTCCTTTTAGTTTGAATTTTCTATCTTAATTCGTTTATTCACAATAATTTATTGAAAATAAAGTGCATTAAAATCTATATATTTGCGGTATAATACTGGTATCTCTGTCTAACTTGTTGTTGTACTACAATTATAGTGAGATTGTTAACAAAATGAAGGAACAATCATTGTAAGTATAAAACACAATGTATGTTTTATAAATTTTATTTATTATAATATCCAAAATACATATGACAGGATATGAAACTGATAAATCCAATTATGTATAAGAAAAAACTAGTAATTGTAGTAATCCTAGTAAACTAGGACTTAGTATTTAGTGCAAAAATTAGAAAGGTGTAAATTTGGGAAACAACTCAACTTATAATTTATTTTTGTGGTGAAGCCGCTTTTCATAGTTCGACTTTTAGCAATTTACAATACATCGATTATTCTTAACCACAAACCAATATCATTGAACAATGATAGTATCGATAACAAAAGTATTAAGTATAATTTATTATTTAAAAAAGTGTTTCTAGTTCTTTTATTAAATCTATTTTAATTATATTGTAATAGTACGTTAAATATATTGGATAAGATAAGAGCTTTTTGTTTTATTTTCCAAGACTTAGTACACATATTTATACTTAGACATTTTTATATAATTGATTATTTATTTTTATTATTAACAAGTAAAAATTGGTGAAATAAACAAAATTAATTTCACTATTTTATCATTTTTTTTTATTAAAAACAGCTGTATGTATGGTAGTGTACGATTTGTAGAAGATGTTGCAAATCTAGTCGT
This sequence comes from Phlebotomus papatasi, assembly GCF_024763615.1. NCBI lineage: Eukaryota > Metazoa > Arthropoda > Insecta > Diptera > Psychodidae > Phlebotomus > Phlebotomus papatasi. The sequence continues at coordinate 44,151,752 of NC_077222.1, read as the reverse complement.
AGTTTTCTTTTTAAATATAAGTAAAAAAAAAAATGTAAGCAAATGTATGTAAATTTACACAGACTTTTATTTAAATGGTACTAAAGTAATATAAATATTACTCCCAAAAACTGATTAGTAACAGTAGCAATGTAATATAATATATAATACCGTAATCTTACATATATTCAAACTTTAATTGTATTACTCTTAAAGATACCAATTGTCTCATTCCATGCTAATTCATATAAAAATACGCTCTTCAGGAGCGTTGAACGCAAATTTTGACATATTTCTAAATTTTTTTTTAATTACAATTCTCTAAATTTTTCATAACGGAAAAAATTAGTGCTTAAAAATAACACCGGTATAATTTTAAGCTTTTCTATGTAGAGAAACATAATAAAAAGATTGGAGGTAATTTTTTGAGCACATTAGACCTTTTTTAGCTGAGTTTTATAAAAATATCTAGTCATTGAATACACCTAATTTAATTTTTTTTTTTTGTAAAAAGCATGAGGAAAAAGAAAGTTATAAAGATTCGTAAAAATGAACTGACGTGGTCAAGCTTTGTCTTTTGATTAAGAAACACTGTCATTAAGACTAAGAAATTCTTCAAAAGTTATGCGAGTTTTAGATATTTGCAAAAAATAGATTTGTATGTTCTCCTTTACTCTCTTTAAAGATTTTTTTCTTGGGTATTTAACTCTTCAAAAGAGACGAAAGAGTTTTAAAAGACTACAGTAGACTCTCGATTAATCAAGCGAAAAATTTTGTTGCCAATTTTCACGTTTAATTATGAAGCAAATTTGCTCAAATTCGCTATAGTGTAGTTTCTCTTATTTTATCATGATTCTTTATAATTGAGCGCTTTATGTGGAATTTACAATGATTGATGCCGAAATCTATCGATAATTTGAATGACATTTTGCCCCATATGCCCGATCAAGAGAGAGTTTACTGTATTCACTTTTAGCGTAATATCATTACATAGTTCTTTAGTATAAAGTTGTTGAATAAGAAAAGAGAAGACTGGAAGGAGGATATTTTCAGTGAAACTTATTGTGAAAAAATACAATGAAACTTATTCACAAATGATGATCAACCTAGCTCACTCATCAAATCTTATCATACATCATATTCTTTCTGATACATATTATACTGAAAAACAAAAATCAATTTTTACTCCCTAAAAATTTTCCATTGTCCATCTATTCTTCAGCATCATCGTTGAGAAAGGCAGCATATTTGTTTGACATGGATAGATTCTGATCAACATTGCAAGAAATATTAAAATCCATTAATATAATGTGGTATGCCATGAAAAAAAGAAAAGAAAATAATATAAGACGAGTTTAACATATCACATAATATATTATATTAAAAGATACTTTTTAAATATAAAAATATGAATGAAAATTTAAACGTTATACAAATAAAAATTCGTTATACAAAAAAAATCGTAAAATAATAATACATAATCCTTTTCCAAATGTTAGGTAACTCATCAATTTCATAAAAAATTAGTGTGACAGAGTTTCTGATATTATTGTCAATTCGATGTATAAGCAAATTTATAAAAAAAAATAAAATAAATAAATAAAAAAATAAATAAATAAATAAAACATACAACAAATACTTCGTTTAAAAATATTTAATTTGATGAATAATAGCAAAATATAGCAGTAATTTTAAAAGAAAATCACAACTCAAAGAATAAATTAAATATCCATCAAAAAAATAAAGGTTAACTTACCGGAGCTTCGATGGGTTTGAATTTAGGCATTTTATCTTCAATGTCGCGTGTGTCTTCATATACTTTATCTCGCCGTTGCAACTTCTCTTCTCCACTTTTGTATACTCCAATATCTTTATCAGTTCTATCTCTAGTTCCAGCTCTACTCTCGTAATCATAACGATCTCGTGGTCTAAAATAAAAAGATTTAAAAGTGTCAAAAACTTAAATATGGGAAGTCAAACTCAAATATGCAACTTAAATTCTAAATTTTTTTATTCAATATTTTCAAAAAAAAATTGACACGGACAGCATAGAAAATCGTGAGCTTCAAAATGGCTCTCTCATTCTGAGTTGTCATTCTGAGAAAGAATAGTATGGACCCAATATACAGTAGACTCTCTCTCAATCGGGAATATGGGGCAAAATGTCATCCGGTTTAGCAATAGAATTGAGCGTCAAAGCCTTTGTAAATTCCACAAAAACACTCAATTATAAAGAATCACGATAAAATAGGAAGAACTACAGCGAATTTGAACAAATTAGCTTCATAATTAAACGTGAAAATTGTCAACAAAATTTGTCGCCCGATTGAGAAAGAGCCGATTGAGCGAGAGTCTACTGTATATATACATATATAAATAGTATGTGGGGCTAGTTTTGATATTAGATCATTTTTGTCCAAAAAGCTCATTTTTGACTGATACTCAAATAATAAATTTTTTAGCGCATGTATTTTCTCAAATTTTGTTTAAAACTGTTCTTCGGTTTTAATGAAAGTAGGGTGGAATCACCACTTCTCGCCAGTGCCCCACTTTTCGCCACTTATATTAAAATTGCAATTTTTCCATTATTTGTAAAATAAATTATCCGTAAAATTATTTGTAATTCTACTGCTGTTACTTATAGAGTCGAAAAACACTAATTTTTTGTTTTGAATTTACATGTTTGAGCATTTTTTAGAGGAATATTTTACGCAAGTGCATCGAATCCAATATTTCTTACCAAATATAATAAGTGTCATGAAACTTTTATCGAACAAAATTTAATTTTTGAGTAAATAATTTGTCATTGAACATTTAATTACATTCAGCGAATACATAAAATTTGTATTTAGTTAGTTCATATTTCATTTTATATAATTTTTATGTAAAAATGAGCCATGGCGAAAAGTGGTAATATTCTAAAATTGATTCACCACCTGTCGCCATTGCTTTTCAAGGTGACGCTAACTTCACTTCGTAGATTCTCAGTTGTCAAATCTACTTTGTTTACTTTCTGCAATAGTCTAATAATTTGATTTCTCAAATAAAAGTGAAGAAAAATCATTTAATGTGAGTAATAATAAGGTGATTATGAGGAAAAAGAAATGCTGAATGTCTTCTTTTCATAATATTGCCCGAAATAATCGAGTTTGAACCTTTTTCAAGTGGGTGGCGAGAAGTGGTTACAAGACTGGCGAAAAGTGGTAAAAAGTGGCGACGAAGTGGTTATTTTTGCATTATTAGTAAAAATCAGTTTTTTAAGTAGTCCAGCGTTAAATTGTAGGACCTTTGTTTATGCGAATCTAGAGCCAATATATCTAAGTAGCTTTGTGTCAAATTTGAGTTATCTGATTATAAGGGGTCAAAAGTTATAATAATTAATTTCACTTTTTTCTAAAAGTGGCGATAAGTGGTTACTCCACCCTATTACAGTCAATAGAACTGGAATTATAGCGTTTTCCTGGTCCAAACCAGGTGTATTAAAATTTACGAAGGGTATATTTAATGTTTTGAACGGTAAGTAGGTCTATTATTAATATACCAAATTTATTGGTATATAGGCAAAAATTTTCCGTAGTATTCTTTCTCAACGGAATATAAAATATCAATAAATATCAATGATTCAACGTTTGTAGCATTACCATATCGATATCGATCTAAATCAGAACTTTAGAAATCCAAAAAAGAAATATGCATTGGAAAATAAATCTGAGTTCAGTGTCCAGGAAAAAAATAGAATTTCCCAGCAAAACTTCGATCTGCAATTCTGCACTTTTGAAATTTTAACGTTTCTTGTCATTCAATCGGATACTTCGTGTGGCTTCGGGTTAGTCGTGCGACTTCGTGAGCATCGCGAATTTCTTTCGTGTTTTCTAACCATTTTTTTCCCCTTCGTATTTTCTATTATGGCTGATTTAATAATATTGTATTATAACATTATAATAATATTGTAAAAAAAAGAGAGTATTCACGTAAAATTGTTGAATAAAAATTGAATTTTAAATAAATTGAAATACATATTTTTATGTAGTTAAAATAATGTTTAGAAACATTAGAAAGGGTAGAAGAAATGTAGAAATCATCTAAATACTCTAAAGAAATTCTGCCGATAATTTTAAAATTTTCTATAGAAATTCTGCAGAAAATTCTGCAGAATTTTCATACAACGATCGGATCCACCTTAGAACAAAATTCTGCAGAAATTCTGCTGATTTTTCGGCAGTTAGTAATTCAAATCTGACGAATTTCTGCAGAATTCTGCAGAATTTGCCGGGTGGGTTAATATTCAAAAATTTAAATTTTGTTAATTATACAAGTCTTACTTTACATCCTGCCTATTATCTCGTGATCTTCCCTGACTTCTGCCATCTTTATAGTCTCTGTCCCTCTGATAAGAATCCCTGTTGTCGCGATATACGCGTCGATCATCTATATTATTAAAAAAAATCAAATATAATATTGAAATTTTTCTATATTTAATTTCATTTACTTACCGATTCTCTTTGATGGTACTCTCCTATCATCAGGACTGTATCGGCGGGGAGACGGCGGTCTCTGTCTCTTATCGGTACTGTCATCGTTTGTATCTGGTCTTTTGCGCCAGCTTATAATTTCTTCCTTCTTAATTGCCTTTACTTCTGGCCTGTCAATTAAATCATCGTCTGGAAGTTCGTTTTCCTTATTTTGCTTCTCACGCTGTCTTTCCTGTTCAAGAAGTTTCTGTTTCTCTAACCGATCACGCTCCATTCTCTCTTCAATCTCCCGCTCCCGAGCCGCTGTGTCTACCGGTTTTGCATCTCCAAAAATTTTTGTTGCTGGTATGGATTCAGATTTTGGCACAGGAGCAGCAGACTGTACTTCAAACTCTTCAGATGATTGTGGCCTCTCTACAAAATCTAGAGCCTTTGGTTCTGATATCTGTACAAGAGGTTCAATTGGTAATGTACGGGGTTTTAGGTTCAATTTTGGTCTCTCACGCATTTCACTTGGCTCTGACTCTCGTTTTTTTTCCTCATAATTGCTCCTTCTACCAACATAGCGCTCTCTTGTACCATCTCCGAAGCCCCGTTTTGTAGCCTCAGTGTCCAAGTTTGGTCTCTCTCCCGATCTCCAATTATTATCAGTTGAACTAGAATCGCGCTCACGTTCCCTAAAACCACCGTACCCACCCCGCCGACTGTCAGAATCACGATCGCCTTGCAAATGTTCATTGCCACGGCGCCAATTAGTTTGATCATGATCGTCACGTTCACGATCTCTATCGCCGTAACGACTATTACGTTGTCCGCCACGTTGTTTCTGTTGGTCACTTTCATTTGACACGTCAATTCGTACACGACGGTTACGTATAGCTGGATCGGGCATACTCACGGCATCAATGAGTTCACTTCGTGTCTCAAATTCTATGTAACCAAAACCTCGCAAGCGGCCCATCTCACCATCCTCGCGTGGCAGACGTAATGACACTATGTGATAGCCCATGAAAAAGTCCCTAATATCATCCTCAAGAACATCGTAAGGAAGATTTGATATATATGCCAAGAATGGAGGAGTTTTTGGAACACTATCATCGTTGAAGATTCGACTAGCACGTGGGGCAGTCGGGAGAGCTATTACTTGCCGTTTATCGTGCTCGTCCTCTTCTATCTCGTCTGCCCAGCTTGATACTTTTCTAGTCGCCTGCACAGTACCCACGCCACCACTGGCAGCCAGAAAATCCTGAAGAGGCACTGCTTTGGCTTTAGACTTTTTCTTCTTCTTATCAGCTAAAAAAAGAAAAAAATATATAATTTCTTTATAAATTTCTTAAAATCATGAATAGGTCATTTAAAATAGGTGAATATATAATTAACGTAGGTAAGAAATTAAAAACTTTCACAATTATCTAAATATAACCTTAAAACTCAAAGAAATCGGGGCTCAACTAGCAAAGCAATTTTTAGGGATTTTATACTATGAAAATTATTATAAAAACTTCTATATTATAAAAAAAAAGGATAATTTATAGACCAATAATGAAATTTAGCTATTTTCTAGTTGACAAAAAACGCCACGAGGTTTACAATTTTTGTAATTCATGATGCATTAAGAATCCTTTATCGAGGAAAACTTTTAGATTTGAATTATTTTTAATATATTTGAAAATTGTTTTTTATATACTTAGATCACTTTCTCACTTATATACAACGATATTTACAAAGAATTTTTTCATATTTACACACGTGAAAGAAATTAAAGAAACTGACCTGTTGTCGCCATGTTAAGAGAAAATATGATAATGTCAAGAGGAGAGAGGCGGGTTGTCGTCTGTCAAGCATGTACTAAAAACCCCGCCAGATGCATCAAACTTCACACCTATTTTTTGGTACTGATGACAGCGCTGGCGGCGCTGGCGCTTCTATTTTTGTTTTTTTTATATATTTTGTATGCTATTGTGTGATGGAAATGGCCTTAGTGTCGATTCACCAAATAAACCATAATTTATCTATCTATTTTTATATTCAATATACATAAAGTGGAGAGAAAGAAAATAGAACCGACCGAAGGAAAAGTCGTTATCTCATCCATGTCATGTACAGTTACATATTTTCGACAAAAACAATTTGTTTTGACATTTCGGGACATTTTTGAAAAAATCGGCCGTAGAACGAATTTTGTGCGGAGTAAAAGTGGTAAAAGTAGTTGAAACAAAAAGATTCAACTGCTTAATAGAAATTCATTAATAAACAATACTTTTTGGCCAGAGTTCTTCAATAAATGCTTAGAATATTTAAAAAAGTTACCTTAATAAAAGAAATTAGCGACACGGAAATTTTTTCTTTTTTCAATTTTTTTTGAGTTCGAGCAGTTAAAAAATTGCAGTGGTAAAAATTCCGCGAAAAGAAACCCCTGTATGAAAAAAAATTTTAGGAGACTTGGATCTGCTACTCACGAATCCCAAAGCCAGGAACTTCGAAATTTGTCCTAAACAAAAATTAACAATTTGCTCATCAGTAGAAATCCTTCCTGTAGTATTGAGTTTTTTTTTTGTTTGAGGCACTGGAGATGTGATATATCACTACGCTAAAAATACACAGAATTTTGTTTCTTGATAAAATTTATTGACGCTCTTGCTTTAAAACACCATGACTGTTTTCTGTAACAGAAGCACTAATATCTCATGATCTAGCAAGAGTGGGGTGTAGAATAAATCTTATTCGAAGAGTCCAAAGCCCATATCGTCGTCTTCACTCTCTGACTCTTCCTTCTTATCATCATGCTTAGCATCGCTTGATGGTGCCTTGTCACCTGCCACTGACACTGGACTTAGAGCAGATGCAGCAACAGCAAACTTGCTTGGATCTTTGATGTACTCCTTAATTGTTGTGGCCTGTTTGAACTCAACTTCTGTAGTCGCAGCAATAGCCAAAAGGTTCTTAAAACCATTGGCAATGCTATGTGGTGCTGATGCGAGGGTAGGATACCCAATTTGCAAACACAATGCTGCCAAATTAGCGACTCCCGATTGGAACTTAGCACGCAAATCTTCTGGCTTGATATCCAAGATTTCGGGAGAGAAAATACTCCCAGAATCATACACCTGTTCAATCAGAAGTCCATATTGAAACGGCGAAATGTTCAGCATATTGAGCAGAGCAGCTTCGGAAGCACCGACTTTATCTCCAGGTTTCAAGATGGGCACATCATTAATAATTTCAATAGTTCCTTTAGAGATTTTCGTAGGAATAGATAGTGCTTGAAAGAATGAAGTTTTCTCCGGGCCAAGACCAGTGTTTTGAGCAGGAATGATAACTTCAAGCGGAGCAATAGCACCAGCACGTGCTGGGGCGCGCACTTTGCTTTCAGTTAGCTTGTCACGCACTTCGTTTAGGTCCCCCTTCGTAAAGACAAAACCCACATTACCGCGTATATGTGGCAACAGTTTTTCCAGATTAGCATTATTCTCCAAGTGTCCACGGATTGCTTTACGCATCATTGTATTTTTGCCCATGAGGACCACTGCCATACCCCTAAGTGAAGTGCGAATGGTTTGCATTTGACGGGAACCAACATTGTCCGCTCCGACGATGAAACATTTTGGATATTCATCAAAGAGTTGCTGCAAAAAATATACATCTTCATTATTAAAGTGATTTTTTTTTAATATAGATTTAAAAATGGCCAATTTTTACATAAACCAATAATGGGTTCATGTCGTAAGCTAAGCTTGTATACAAAATGATTATCATCCTTTTTTCAATTCTTTTTCTGATAGTACTTACCACAACTTTAATAAAATAATTTGCTTTCCAAGTGGCTTTGTTCTCCCTACCCATCTCTGCTGATTTAGGGACTTCCGTAGAAATTTAAGAACTGTAATAATAAGAGTATATTTTTCTATTAAATTGTGAAGTATTATTATTTCCTTAGTTGCATCTGTTATTTTTCGTTAATAATATAAGGAAAAAAATAAGTTCCACATACGGATGAAACAAATAAACAAGAATTTATTACACACTTACCAAATCCAGACACGTTTCCTTAGAATGACAGCAAAATATGAAACGTATTGCCATATAGGAACATTATTGCAGTCTTATAGCAATGAGTTACCCGATGGCCGGATGTACATATACCATAAAACAAAAATGCGTTTTAAGAAGAATAATTCCCAATAATTCAGACGAAAGGAAATAACATCAGACAATCAGTGCAATTGTCTGATGTTATTTCCTTTCGTCTAACAAGTATTGGGAAATTGGGGAAATTATTCTTCTTCTAT